>NW_006989684.1:0-10329 GCF_000164805.1 Carlito syrichta
TCTTCAGAGCATGTTTAAAAAATCTGCAAGCTGGGCTGGGTGGTTCAGTCTATAATCTCATGCTTTGGGAGACTGAGTTGAGTGGATTGCCTGAGCCTGCAAGTTTCGAGACCCGCCTGGGCAACTTGGCAAGACCTCATCTCTACAATAAATCAAAAATTAGCTGGGCATGATAGCGCACGCCTGTAGTTCCAGCTACTTGGAAGTCTGAGGCCAGAGGATCGCCAGAGCCCAGCAGGTCGATGCTGCAGTGGCTGAGAGCGGCCAACTGCACTCCTAGTCGTGGCGACTGAGTGAGACTCCAATTCAAAAAAAAAAATCTCCAAATGAGATTTAATTACCAAAGAGCTCAGGAAGATTCAGTATAAAGATTTCTGAGCTGGGCTCGGTGGCTCAGCCTGTAATCCCACGCCTTTGGGAGGCTGAGGTGAGTGGACTGCCTGAGCCCGCGGGTTCGAGACCTGCCTGGGCAGTGAGACCTCATCTCTACAATAAATAAAAAAATCAGCTGGGCATGGTATCACATGCCTGTAATTCCGGCTACTTGGAAGGCTGAGGCGGAAAGATCGCTGGAGCCCAGCAGGTCAAGGCTGCGGTGGCCGGGAGCGGCCACTGCACTCCAGTCTGGGTAACAGAGTGAGACTCCAACTCAAAAAAAAAATTCTGACTTACAGTTTGTATGAAAATCTCAAAACCAAAATGGTTACATATAAATATTTCTAGATGACCATATGACTCCTTTCTGTATACAATTATGGGAAAATTTCATTGCATCTGTGAGATAAACATCTCCCACGCACTCATTTTCTACAGTAAATGCACAGCTTTTGAACCCTGCAGCAAATATATATGTAACAGCTGTCTGTCATTGTCACAGTGTCAACTCTCTCTACTGGTAGAAGCAATTTAGTTTCCAAGTATAGAAAACGGAGTTCTGCATGCAGTCTCATTATATGATGTCTAGTTTAATCATGGCTATAGAAATAGACATTTTTACATTTCTTATTGTTACTTTATAGCCTTCCCCAACTACCCCCTCCTCTAGAAGAAAAGAAACTCATGCAAGTTAAACTGAGTTAATAATTATAGCCACAGGGACCAGCTTTTGAGCATTAATTATGTGTTCACCTATGCTATAAAGAGTTGAATTATTGTAATGTTATTTAACTTTCACAACTGCCCTGTGAGGTGAATAGTATCTACATTCCAAGTTAGGGTTAATTTTTCTCATGTTACAAGCAGTCTGGAGGTAACCTGACCATGCCTGTGTGGCAGTTTTATGAAATCATCAATATCCCAGGATCTTTCCAACTTTCTCTTCACCATCCTGGATATTTAGCTTTTAATCTATGGTCATGACATGGCTGATGCATCTCCAGGTACCATGTCTGTGATCCATCCAGGGAGAATGGGGCAAAAGCCTTGTCTCTTCTCTGGTGTTGATTTATTTAGGGAGGCAAGTCCTTTTCAGGGATTTCTGCTTCCATCTCATGGACCAGAAATATGAAACTTGGCCACCCTAGATGCAATGGAGTTAGGGGGTTTGAATATCTCATTTTCCAGCTGCTATCAAAGCATTTTTGACTAAAATTGTATTTATTAGAATAAATCACGTCTTGATATGCCTGCGGTAGTCCTAGTTTACACTGGGAACACTCACATAATCATTCGTAGGTTTCCTTTTAGCCTCCAGTGCCTTGGGATGATAAATTATATGGTTAAACTTTCTGTAATAGAGCTGGAAATGGAAGTGTTGAGCAAACCAAATTTTAGTATCTGTTGTACTCCAGCAACCAGAATCACTGAAAATCACTGTAAACCTCAATTTACAGTCTTTCATGAAAACACCAAAGGAGTGTAAATTTATAACACTCCCAACTTTTTTCAAATTTTCCTTCTCATTTCTCTTGCTATCAGTATATCTCACATGCATGACTGATGCCCTGAAGTGCTTCTCCTCTTCCAATGCAAGATTAAGAAAAATGTTCTTTCTAACTCTGTCCATGTAGCTTTCCTTCTCTCCTCTCCCATCCTCTGTCTGTCCCAAGTCTTTGCCCTGGAGTTCACTTGGATTCTATGCTCACTTCAATATTCCCCTTGCCCTACTCCACAGAAGAGTGGACTCTGCTGCATCTCTCATCCCCACCTGCCAATGAAAAAGCATTATCAGCCGGGCTCGGTGGCTCACCCTGTAATCCCATGACTTGGGAGGCTGAGGTGAGTGGATTGCCTGAGCCCGCATGTTCGAGACCCGCCTGTGATACTTGGCGAGACCTCATCTCTACAATAAATCAAAAAATCAGCCAGGCGTGGTAGCACATGCCTGTAATTCCAGTTACTTGGAAGGCTGAAGCGGAAGGATCGCCACAGCCCAGTGGGTCGAGGCTGCAGTGGCCGGGAGCGGCCACTGCACTCCAGTCTGGGCGACAGAGTGAGACTCCAACTCAAAAAAAACAAAAGAAAAAGAAAAAGCATTCTCTATTTGTTTGGCACAGTTTCTATTGACAACCGTCTTGTAACAAGGTGAGGGTCAATCTGAAACCAAGAAGGGAAGGGCCCAGGAGAATAGCCCTGAGATCCTGATTGTCCTATGCCTGGAGCCCATCCTACCCATGGAGTTCCAGAAGTGTGAGGTGATAAGTATTGTTCAAGACCATTTGAATCAGATTCTCTTCCTTGTAAGCAAAGACATCCTAACAAATACACTGATTTTTGTGTGCAACTAAGTCCCAGTAGAGTCTTCTCTCCTTTGACAGTAGTGAAGAAGATGCATTTAACATTTTGAGAGCTAATATTTTTTAGTCTAATGTCTTATGATTTAATGTATGTTTATTTTGTTCTTGTTTAAAGTATATAACCAGACCAGGCTCGGTGGCTCGGTGGTTCAGCCTGTAAGCCCAGTACTTTGGGAGGCTGAGGTGAGTGGAATCCCTGAGCCTGTAGGTTCGAGACCCAATTGAACAACTTGGAGAGACCTGTCTCTACAATAAATCAAGAAACTAGCGGAGCATGGTAGCATGAGCCAGTAGTTTCGGCTACTGGGAAGGCTGAAGAAGGATCGCCTGAGCCCGGCAGGTTGACGTTGGGATGGCTGTGACTGTGCCACTGCACTCCAGCCTAGGCAACAGAGAGAGACTCCAACTCAAAAAATAAAAAAAAAAGTAAAAAGCGTATAACCTGAAAGCACAATTTTAATTTTTGTTTTGTTTTTAACAATTATGGACATGGGCCCTTGAAGAAATTTGGGAAAGGAAGTAAATACCCTGTAAAATGTGTAGAAAGGAAGTTAATGTCCTCTAATGTGGATACATATCTGCCGCTCTTTGCTAAGCCATTTAAAAATCAAAGCTAGTGCCTCACTAAGCTGTCATTTGTGAGAATGGTCCCTCAAGTCTCCTTAATGAGGAAAAATAAGTCATGTGTGTACATGACGAAGAGGTGTCATAGGAATACACAGGCCCAGGAGGAAAGCAAAATAAGAACACAATGGCTGAGACATTAATTTGGCTTCAAAAATATGAAGGTCCAGTAAGTAACAACTTTGAAAGCCAAACACTCTTACTGGCCTTGCAGAACTACTAGTGTTCGCAGAATGAGTGCAGGCCACATGTCTGATAAAGCAAAGTGATGAAGGGAAGGGATTTGGTGCCAAGTGGCTGCTGGAGACCAGCATAAGCATAAACAACAGGGCCCAAGTAGAAAACTCTCATGCTGAACAGATGTGCCTACTGTGGACAATCCTTTTGAAGCGATATCAGCCCAGAGACAGAGGGCCGACCTTACAAAGAGCTTTAGGGAATGATTACTGCAAACATAGAAAGGACAACCAAAGGTGGGGTTTGGGAGTATCTTGTCAACTCAGGCTGCCATACCCAAATACCACAGACTACGTGACTTTCATAACACAAATTTATTTCTCATAGTCATTTAGGAAGAGAAGTCCAAGATCAAGGTACTGTCTTTTTCAGTTAATGGAGAGGGCTCTCTTCAGGTTTTGCAGTCTTCTTGCTGTGAGTTCACATGACAGAGAAAGAGATCCATTCTCTCTCTCTCTCTCTCTCTCTCTCTCTCTCTTTGAGTTGGCATCTCACTCTGTCATCCAGGATGGTATGCGGTGGCACACTCATGGCCACCCCAGAGTTGACCTGCTGGGCTCAGGTGATCCTTCTGCCTCAGCCTTCCAAGTTGCAGAATTTCAGGCATGCGCTACTACACCTGGCTAATTTTTTGAATTATTGGAGAGGTGGTGTCTTACCATATTTTCCAGACTAGTCTTGAACCGGCAGGCTCAGGCAATCCTCTTGCTTCAGCCTCCCAAAGTGTTGAGATTACAATCTTAAGCCACTGCACCCAGACCTTTTTCTCTTTTTATAAGTGCACTAATCTCATCTTGAGTGCCCACCCTCATAACCTAATCAAACCCAAATTCTCTCCTAAAGGCTTCATTTACAAATGCCATTAAACCGGAGTGTAGGGTTTCAATGCCTGAATTTGGGGGTGACACAGACTCTCAGTCTATTGCAAGAAGGAATAAATTATAGTGAGTTTTTGCAAAGTCCATGTCAATCTACATTCAAATATTGTATTTATTTAAATCTTGTTATTTGTCATAATGATATTTGATGCCAAAAATATCATGCGTAGTAATATGTGTTTAGAATCTTATGCTAAATTAAAAAAAAAAAGTAATATTGATAGAACCTTATTTTCAGACCTGCATGTCATTTATACATTTCACTGGATAGTTTAGCTATTAAAACTATCTACCATAAACCAATGACTGACTATTTTACTTGGTAGCCCTCAGCTGGCAGAACATGGCCAGTAAATCAGACCGTGTTAAAGAATACACTCATTGTAAAAAATAACATGACAAAGGAAGGAATAAATGAGTAGAGAAAGGTTAGCTGTGGTTGGAGAGGAGTTGGGAATGGGGAGAAGGAAGGTCAGCAGATAAAAGATGAAGGAACACTCCAGAAAGTAGAAGGACTTATTGTACTAACCTGAGGATGCTGAGAAGATGAATGAAATGTGCACAATGTGCTTTGAACTCCCTGCTCAGGAAAGCAGATGACAAGTAAAGTGAAATTCTATTCATTGTGTTTCTTACCAGGCATACAAAAAGACCACTTAGTCATTTCAATCATTGAACAATGCTCTATTATCAAAATGAAACTATATCTGCCTTCACCCAAAGTATTTGTATATATAGCAAAGCAATTTAAACCAATGGATATAATTTTAAGAGCGATTATTATATTAATTATTCCACACCTATGAGTGGCAGTGGAATACTGAATGAAGACAGTTAACTGCTTGAATTCCAAGGCATAGAAGAATGATAAAGAATGAAATGCTATTATTATTATTATTATTATTTTTGAGTTGGAGTACCACTGTGTCGCCCAGACTGGAGTGCAGTGGCTGCTACTGGCCACCGCCGCCTTGACCTGCTGGGCTTCGGAGATCCTTCTGCCTCAGTCTTCCAAGTAGCTGGAACTACAGGCCCGTGCTACCATGCTTGGCTAATTTTTGATTTATTGTAGAGATGAGGTCTCGCCAAGTTGCCCAGGCAGGTCTCAAACCCATGGGCTCAGACAGTCCACTCACCTCAGCCTCCCAAAGCACAGGATTACAGGCTGAGTCACCGAGCCTGGCTGAAATGTCATTTTTAATTATGGAACACTAGCAATAGGGTCAGTATTGAATACAGGTTTAGAAACCATTCATGACTAACTGGTTTGTAATCTAAAAAAGGCAGAAACAACCTTTCCTAGGGGAAAAGGCAGGTCTCAACCAGCAGAAGACAGGAAGTTGTTATTTTCTTTCCATAATGTTACTTATACCAAGTCCACCTTGGTATATATCTGCTAAAAGGATTCACGAAATCAGCTGTCTTCAGGAAACCAACTTTCATTCCTCACTCTGCATTATATCTCCCAATTAAAATGGAAAAGAATAAGGCTTTTATTTCAATAACTAGAGAGTAGCCTTGGTAAATTCATTAGCAGCCACTAGAAATATTGGCACAATGATGTGCAGTTATTGCCTGGAGACAGTCAAGCCCACTGTCCAATGGCAAAGATCAATGTCAAGACCATTTTTCTAATATTTGCTTTCCATGTAATGCTTCCCACTCCTGGCAGTCTCAGAAGAAAAGACTCCAACATAGAGACATTCCTAGTGTAGTCAGAGTCACCTCTTAATCAGACAGCATTATCTTTTTCCTTTTTTTTTTTTTTTGAGTTGGAGTCTCACTCTGTCACACAGACTGGAGTGCAGTGGCCGCTCCCAGCCTCCGCAGCCTCGACCTGCTGGTCTCTGGCGATCCTTCTGCCTCAGCCTTCCAAGTAGCTGGAACAACCTTTGCACGCTACCATGCCCGGCTAATTTTTGATTTATTGTAGAGATGAGATCTCGCCAACTTGCCCAGGCAGGTCTTGAACCTGCGGGCTCAGGCAATCCACTCGCCTCGGCCTCTCAAAGTGCTGGGATTACAGGCTGAGCCACCGAGCCCGGCCCAGATAGCATTTTCATTCCTCACTCTGCATTATATCTCCCAATTAAAATGGAAAAGAATAAGGCTTTTATTTCAATAACTAGAGAGTAGCCTTGGTAAATTCATTAGCAGCCACTAGAAATATTGGCACAATGATGTGCAGTTATTGCCTGGAGAGAGTCAAGCCCACTGTCCAATGGCAAAGATCAATGTCAAGACCATTTTTCTAATATTTGCTTTCCATGTAATGCTTCCCACTCCTGGCAGTCTCAGAAGAAAAGACTCCAACATAGAGACATTCCTAGTGTAGTCAGAGTCACCTCTTAATCAGACAGCATTATCTTTTTCCTTTTTTTTTTTTTTTGAGTTGGAGTCTCACTCTGTCACACAGACTGGAGTGCAGTGGCCGCTCCCAGCCTCCGCAGCCTCGACCTGCTGGTCTCTGGCGATCCTTCTGCCTCAGCCTTCCAAGTAGCTGGAACAACCTTTGCACGCTACCATGCCCGGCTAATTTTTGATTTATTGTAGAGATGAGATCTCGCCAACTTGCCCAGGCAGGTCTTGAACCTGCGGGCTCAGGCAATCCACTCGCCTCGGCCTCTCAAAGTGCTGGGATTACAGGCTGAGCCACCGAGCCCGGCCCAGATAGCATTTTCATTTGGTAGTATCTGTTTCATATATGTGTCTAATATCTGTCAATCTCCATATATTTTACCCATTAAGAGGTTAGGCACAGTTCCCAATCTGGCAAGCTTAGAGAACCTAAGTCAACAAGTAAGAGACAAAAGCCCAGGGAATTAACAGAGATTTGGACTGAGAATTTTAATTCAATAAATACTGAGTAGCTATTATGTTCTATAGCAACAGAATAATCAGATGAGGTTCCTGTCCTGCAGAATCTCTTCTTGAGAGAAGACAACACATTCACCTTGGCTGTAGGTGAGAAAGAAAAGGCAACTAAGATATAATTAGTATTTAAGATGCTGGGCACTCTTCAGTTCAGTTGCACAAAAATAGCACGAGACATCCATTAATTTCTTCCATGATACAGATGATAAAACCAAGGGCTTAAGGGGTAAAGTCTTTGCCCAAGGTCACCCTGAAGGTAACTAATGAACTCCTGATAATACCCCCTCAATTTTAAAAGACTCCTCAAGAAATGAGGAATGTAGAGAGAGAAAGAAGAAATGTCAGAAGAAGGGAGAACTCAGGACAAGAAACTCTGACTCCACCACGTAATCTAGTCAATTGCCATACCCCACTCTGCAGAAAATGACTATATTGGATATTAAGAGACTAGAAATCTAGTCGCAGCTCCACTATAGACTAGTTGTGTGGTCTTGGACAATACCAACAATGAATTCAAGCAAGACATTTGAAATTGTGTAACTTAACTAAAATTCACTCATGTGAATCCTCAAGTTGGAGTTTCAAGTGATTTATCTGAAGATAGATGATGATGATAGATAGATGATATAAGATAGATAGACACACAAATATATAAACGTTTATGTATTATATATTTCCCCTAAATATTAAACTCTTAACCACTGAATTTTTTTTTTTTTGAGTTGGTGTCTCAATCCATCATCCAGGCTGGAGTGCAGTGGTATGCTCACAGCAACACCTGATGGACTCCAGTGAGCCTTCTGCCTCAGCCTTCCAAGTAGCTGGAAGTACTGGTGCATGCTACCATGCCCAGCTAATTTTTGATTTATTGTAGAGATGAGGTCTTGCTAGGTTGCCCAGGTGGGTCTCAAACCCGTGGTCTCAGGCAATTCCCTCACCTCGGCCTCCCAAAGTGGTGGAATTGCAGTCTGAGTCACTGAGCCAAGACTGAAATTTCTTAATGGCACTCCCCAGTACCTACTAGTGAGTCATCCTCATTCATTGGTCATGCAAGGTCTTTTATGATACGACTCCAGGCTCTCTCATCATTTAATGACTCATTTTCTCTCTACATTTCCAATGTTTTAGCCACATTTGACCACTACGTGTTTGCTTCTGTATCTGCTCATGGTGTTTATTCAGAATGTCCAGCTATCCTCAGTTCCTCTACCTGGAAGCCCCCAACTCATCTTTCTTTTTTATTTTGGAGTTGGAGTCTCACTCTGTCACCCAGACTGGAGTGCAGTGGCATGTTCCCAGCCACGCAGCCTCAACCTGCTGGGCTCTGGTGATACTTCTGCCTCAGCCTTCCAGGTAGCTGGAATTACAGGTGTGCACTACCACACTCGGCTAATTTTTGATTTATTGTAGACATGAAGTCTTGCCAAGTTGCCCAGGCGGGCCTTGAAACCGTGGGGTCAGGCAATCCACTCACCTCAGCCTCCCAAAGCACTGGGATTACAGGCTGAGCCACCGAGCCTGGCTCCCAACTTATCTTTCCAGACACAGCTTAAGCATCTTGCTTTGTGTTATTTTCTAAAACTCCCCAAGTAGAGTTGCTCACACTTTTCTTTGTGGTACTTCAATACTTTACACATATCTCTTTTGTACGCTTATTCCTGTAACAATACTGCCTGCCTACACATTTACTTCTTGTACTAATTTGCACATTCCTTGATGTGATCCATGTGATATTATTGGCTCATTACACAAAATCCCATTGCTCTTTCATTTTGATCCTGGTGGGTAGACTTGACTTGATTTTTAAGGCAACATCTCAGGATGCTGGGATCACCTAAGAAAAATGCCTGTAGGGTGTGGGAAAAACATGTGAATATATGAGTGAAAGAAATGTCAGACAACAGGGAATGAGAAGGACTGTGTATGTGTGTGTTTATTTTTTTTGAGATGGAGTCTTGCTCTGTCACCCAGGCAGGAGTGCAGTGGCACACTCATGACCATCCCAGCTTTGACCCTCTGGGCTCCAGTGATCCTTCTGCCTCAGACTTCCAAGTGGCAGAACTATAGGCATATGATACCATGCCCGGCTAATGTTTTGATTTTTCATAGAGACTAGGTCTCACCAAGTTGCCTGGGCTGATCTTGAGCCTGCAGCCTCAGGTAATCCACTCTCTTTGGCCTCCCAAATTGCTGTGACTATAGGCTGAGCCACCAAACCCAGACATGAACTGTGTTAAACATGGGACTGCATGGCATGTATCAAGGTGGCAGCCACTACTCGGCTATCAGTTCATCTCTGCAGGCCAGATCCCACTTCTGGCATGGTTGGAAAAGAAAGACTTTTGAAATAAATAGAATTCCATTCTCAGGTCTACCCTTCACTCACTGTAGGAATGGGAGCAGGTTATTGAACATGTCTGAGATTCAGTGTCCTCATCTGAAAGAGAACTAGCTGCTCACTGAAACCCCATCATTTTCCACCCTAGGCACACCGTCGATTCCATTTTCATCCTCTCTCATAGTGAGATGATGTCATCTTCTTGTGTTATGTTCATCAGAATGTGAAGGGAAGAAAGACACACCACTAAAAGCCTCCTGTCTCAGTTTCAGTTTCCCCAGAAGCAGATCATGAGATAAAGAGGAAAGCACAAGTCATTTATTTGGAAGGTGACCTGAGGAAACACCAATGGAGAAGTGGAACAAAGAGGAAAAGGAGGCTAAAAAGGACAAGTAGTTAAGCAAATTACCATTGTAGGCAACTTGAAGTTGGTTCTATAGGGAACACCAGTAGGCAGAAAAGAATTTCTCCACTTTCACCCCACCTAGAGATCAAATGACCCTTGAGTGCAGGTAGTTATATGCCAGCCCTCATAAGACATCATATGATGGCTATGAATTAGTTCCTGGGCACTTCTGGCCTGCTACACATGTGAGCAGAGAAGACTCAGTAGCTGGAGAAACCCACATGAAAGAGGTGGCGG
>NW_006989685.1:0-5309 GCF_000164805.1 Carlito syrichta
AAAATCAAGTCTTTTTAAATAAATTTATAAAGTATAGTATAGTGTTAAGTTAGTAGTATTTACGATTTAAAACATTAAAAGTTAGTAAAATTGGATTAAAATCATAGGTAATTTATATACAATCATAGGACAGTGTGGAATTATAGTAGGTTATAAGAACTATAAATATAAATAATATAAACTCAAGGTAATTAAGTTATAGCTTATAGTATAATGGTAAGTTAATAACAGTAAGCCAATAAAACCAAGCCATTTAAATAAATTTATAGAGTATAGAATAGTGTTAAGTCAATAATATTAACGGCTTAATATATTAAAAGTTAGTATAACTAGATTAAATTTAGGGATAACTTGGGGAACTTTTAATTAGGGCTTAAAAAGAAGAGTATAATGTGAATGATTTATTAAATTGTTTTGAATGATTTAAAACAATGTATTTGTAATTTTGATGTAAGCTTTGTAAAACACGACATGCATCAGGAAATTGTAACAGCTTGTTTAGAACGTGTTCGTCTTGTGACGGTCTTGTGATGCATGATCTGTAAAGCATGGAATCTGTATGCCCCAAGCAGGTAATTATTACACTGCTGGAGGGTCTAAAAAATGGTATATAAGTTGGAAAAAGTTTCAATAAAATCGGCTTCAGTCTTGGCCAGACTGTTCCCAGAAGAGCTGCCTCCGAGTAGTTTTCTTCTCTCCGTCTCTGATTCACCGGTGCGGTCCTAACCCTCCCTCTGGTCAGTGCAAGTCACCGACAGGAACACATTTCCTTATGAAAATATGGGCTGTGTATTTGTGGCTAGAGTATTATGATTGTGTCATGGAGTTAAAAAAGGAAGTGCGTTTAACAACAAGCCAATTAAAACGTAGTCCTCTCTTCCTGTCCTAGAGACATGTTTTCAAGTGGTAAGCAATGCGCTCCTTGAATACAGCCAAAATCGCCTGCAAATTTATGTTAATGCTATCTTGTTAAAGGCTTTGACATTTTCTGGGAAGAATATCTCTAAATAAGAGCTTGGAAAATCAGATGTCAGCATTTTCTTAAAGCATAGTGAGGAACAAACAAAATAATTTAACCCTGACTTTTCCGTTTTAGACATGGACAGGTGGTAGATGTATCCATCTATTAAAACAGCTTGTAGAATAAACAACTTAGTGTAATAGCACACTCTTGTTTGATTTATTTAACTATTAAAGTTTTTTGAAATAATTACAACACTTTTTTTAAAAAAAAGAGATTGCCCAGTTACTTTGAAGGAAGATTAAATAAAACCTAAGATGTTCCCAGTGACCTTAAAGAGAAAACACAAAAGTGCATGTTGAAGTCTTTTGGTGAATTACATAACAGAATGTGGTGTGATCATTTGTGTCAGGGAACAAAGCATGGTGGAGCTTCAGGAAAGTCAAAAACTTGCTCTGGAGTTCCCTTGACAGAAAAGGACTTCACTGGGCAATAGACATCATTAGGCTTAAGGAGAAACACCTAAGTGTTACCAACTTCTTAGCTTTGTTAGAGGTTACTTCCTAAGGAGACTGAATCTGGGTCAAAGGTGAAAATATCTTCAGGAATGAAGATATGCTGATGACACCATGAAAAGTTAAAATCACGCCCACTACTCTAGTTGCAGTTTAAACTTCTAGATAATTTCATTCCTGGAATTAATTAGGTAAGCCCATAGTATTCAATACTACACATTGCGTTGTTTCAGGGATTGAAATATGTGACACCTCAAGGAAAGTTGCAGTGTCAATTTTGCAACTGTACAAGGAGAACGTCATTCTCCTTATGGAAACTATGAGGGGAAGTGACAGTCCCTTGTGGAAGCAAGGTTTGTATATTAGAGAGGGAGTATTACGATTATTTCATGGGATTCACAAAAGGAAGCACTTTTTGCCACAAGGAAGTTAAAATGTAGTTCATTTTTTCCTGTCTCAGAAACATGTTACCAAGTTGTAAAGTATTTGTTGACAGTGGCAAAACTGCCTACAAAACTATGCTGATGCTAACCTGTCAAAGTCTTCCACATTATTTATGCTACTTAACTCTATGTAAGTGTTTGACAATTCAAATATCAGCATTCCCATAAAGAATAGTGAGAAACAAAATAAAATAATCTGATTTTTCCTTTTTTTCTTGGGCAGGTGGAAGATGGATACACTCATTCAAACAGTTTGTGGTATAAACACCTGAGTCTACCACAGCAGTCTTTTTCATTCATTTATTTGCTTATCTATTTATTTACGTGGAAGTAAATAAAACACTTTCTTAAAGAAAAGAGATTGCTGATTTATTATTGAAGGATTATGAAATAAAACCTAAGATGTTTCCAGTGAGTTAAAAAGAAAACACTGACCTGTATGTTGGAAGTCTCTTGGAGATATACATAACAGAATATTGTGTGATCATTTGTGTCAATTCAGGAAACAAAGAACGGTGGAACTCCAGCAAAGTCATATTCTGCTCTGCAGTTGCCTTGCCAGAACTTTGCTTTGCTGGACAACAGAAATCATTAGGCTTTACGGAAAACACCTGTATGCTACATGTTTCAGGGCTTAATTGGAGGTCTTTTCCTCATTACCTCAAGAGATTAATCTAGGTTAAAGGTGAAAAGTCAGCACAAATGAAAATAGGCTCAAGGCTTCATGAAGAGGTAAAACTCATGCTTTTTTTAAATTTAAATTTTGTTTTAAAGATGTGTAGTACAATTCAGTGTTAGGTGTACAAATAGTCATTTTGTGGGTAAAGTGTGGGTCTCGCTTTGGTCCCAAGCTCACTAGGCTTGAGATCAGATACACGTATTGATAAGATGTGCTCCCCTCCATTTCCTGGCAGTTTCCTGCTACTGCCAATCTCTTTCCTATAATATTATGACAATTTTTCTGGGTAACTTATGAAAGAAGTTGTCACAATCAGTTATTTGTTTCTGTGATAGATCATTTAGTACTATAGACCCTAAGTCTATCCAAGTTGTTTTGAAGTTCAAAATTTTGTCCTTCTTTAGGGCTGTGAAATATTCCATCATGTTTATGTACCACATTTTTAATTCACTCAGCTCTCAGATGAGACGAAGGAAGTTTTGTTTGCTAATTTTATACAATGTTTGTATCAGGGTGGTCTCTGTCTCTCTATCTGCTTCAGGGATTCCAATTAATCTCAGGTTTGACCTATTGATATAACTACTCATTTCCTGGAGGCTTTGTTTCTTCCTTTTGAACTTTTTTCCATGTTTTAACAATTTGGTTTAGTGTCATTTTGTGATCCTCAAGCTCTGAGAGTATTTCTTCTAATTGATTAACTCTGCTTTACAATCTTATCAGCTTGCTACTTATTTATTCACTGTATTCTTTATTACCATCAATTCAGTTATCAACATCTTCCTTCTTTCTTCTTGTCTTTCTCATTTCTATTTATTATCTCTATTAATATCTTGATACCTGTGCTTTTGATTTGAGACTGATCATTCTGGGACTCTTTATTCTTTGAGTTTCAAAGTCTGAGTTATCAGTTCCTTTCTTCCCAGGCGTCTGTATGGGTCCTGTGTTCTGTTGATTCTTCTTCATTTGTAAAGACTTGCCTTCCCCTTCTTATCCTTTCCTTTAAATCTGGTTTTCAGTGATGGGGGATAACATTTACTTCTGTTTATCCAATCTCTTATTCTTTCTTATGCAAATTCTCTGGATTTATTCAGTTTGGAAGTTGGAATGGATTTGGGGGGTCAGTGGTTTTTGCAGTTATGAGATTTGATTAAGGGAGGAGCTGTGGTTCAAAAGCTATTTGTAGATCACAGTGTTTAGAGACAGCTGTGTGTAAACTTGGTATCTATTCTACAATCTGCCCATGAAGTGGGGTTTTATGTTTGTCCCCAAAAAGCAAAATGAGATAAGAAAAAGGAAAAATTTTAAAAAGAAGAAGAGAGCTGAAACAGAGGTGAAGAGAGAGAATAGGAAGAGGGAAAACAGACATGCACACTAATATAGGATTAAACAACAACAACAAAGAAGAATAGAAAGAGAACAAAATCTACAGACAGTCACAAAAGCCCTGTTGATCTACTTGCCTGCCCTCAAAAATACCCATATACAAACAGAAAATATAAAAACCAACAATAAAATAACAAAAGCAAAGCAAGTACGAAAAGGTAAACAAAAATAGAATGAAAGAGAAAAACAAGAACTCCCTCTGTGACCATTTCTGGAACTCAAGTTTTCTTTCAGAAACACTGCTGCTGCTTTAAGCTACCACCGCCAGAGAGAGCCTCTGGTCATCAGCCCATCTTCTGCACTCATTTCAGGCTTATCTGTTTATCCTCAGCATGGATCAGATGACACCCCGCTGACTGCTGTGAGAGGTGAGAGAAACCGATGCCAGAAGTGTGTCAAGATCAACTCTGGGTCTCAAGTTGGAGGCTGGACAAAGCTGGGTGGGGCAACACAGGAATATGCCCCTTGCAGGACCGAGAAACTGACATTTTTCAGCATCTTCTCACTGAGCTGAACTCCGTTCCAAATTAGTCTACCACCCCTTCTCCAAACTTCTGAAGCTAATGCCCAGCCTGCTATCTCAGGTGGTGGCATGGACCAGGAGATGGGCACCAAGGAACAGTTGATATCGGATGCCTTTTCCCAATAGATCACCAAGAACAGCTATGACCCTGTGCACCCGGTATTCTGAACTCATGGCAGTGATAGGTTGAACTCACCTCCAGAGGCCAGCCTTGGAAGCTTGAAACTTAGACTCTCTTCAAATGGACTTTTATTTACTCAATAGCACACACCCATTCATGCAGACAGTCTTCATGTACACTTGCTTTTGCAGAGACTTACACACTCCCACCAGGTCCATCACCATATTTCTCATCTCTTCATGCTTTTTATTCTAACTGCAATTTAAGACTCTAGATTATTTTTTATTCATGAAATTAATGTAGGCAAACCTACATATGTAAGAATACTCATTGCATTGTTTCGGGGATTGAAGTATGTGAAAGCCCCTCAAAATTTGCCAGATCAGTTTTGTAAATGTACAAAGAAAAGTTGACTTTCCTTATGGAAGTAATGAGGAGAGAATATAATTTCTTATGGAAACATGGTTTGTATATTGGAGGCTAGAGTATTATAATTATTTCAGGAGGTTTACAAAAATAAACACTTTTAGCAACAAGCAAGTTAAAACTTAGTTTGTCTCTTTCTGTCTCAGATACATGCTACTAATTGGTAAAACAGTACATTCATTGGAGAGTGACAAAATAGCCTACAAACTGATGTTGATGCTACCCTTTTAAAGGCTTCAACATTATATGTGTAGCTTA
>NW_006989686.1:0-663 GCF_000164805.1 Carlito syrichta
ATTTGACCATTTGTTAGCTTTGGGGAATTTTGGTAGATAGTCTAGCATATTATGAATGTTGTCTTATATTTCTGGCCTGCTAATCAGAAGAGGAGTTGGGAGCTCTGCTTCCAAAATTATGGATAAAGGGAAGCTGGCTTTTCTCTTCACTGCCTGATCCACTCCCACCTCCGCATCCCTCCAAATAAATAAATAAAGCAAGTATACAGTGTTGAGATTTTCAGCAGCAACAACCAAGAGCTCAAGTATGATGATGAGACAGTCATATTGGGGCACAGAGACGTGGAAAATACTCTCAGCAGACATTGGGAGAATTGGACTTACACATCTACCAGGCACCAACCACACACACCAATTCTCCCTTCAGTTCATAGTTTGGGCACTGGAAAAAGCGAAACCGAGGTGGTCAGTTAGCTTCCCTTCCTTCTTGTCCTCTCCGCTTCAGCCTGTCGGTCTCCCTGCTGCCCCTTCCCCTGGAGTACGGGCTGACTCGGCAACTTGCTCAAGAGAGGAAATAGGACCACGAGACCGTGAATTCCAAATCCATCCGTTCATGGATAGACAAGAGGAGGCTTGGGGTCAGAGAGTGGGAGAAGCACGCCCATCTGCGTCCCAGGACTGCATGACTCTCTCCAAGTGCGTCCTGTTGAACCCTCCACCCTG
>NW_006989687.1:0-737 GCF_000164805.1 Carlito syrichta
GCTTTTGTCTCTTACTTGTTGACTTACGTTTAGAAGCTTGCCAGATTGGGAACTGTGCCTAACCTCTTAATGGATAAAATATATGGAGATTGACAGATATTACACACATATATGGAACAGATACTACCAAATGAAAATGCTATCTGGGCCGGACTCGGTGGCTCAGCCTGTAATCCCAGCACTTTGAGAGGCCGAGGCGAGTGGATTGCTTGAGCCCGCAGGTTCAAGACCTGCCTGGGCAAGTTGGCGAGATCTCTTCTCTACAATAAATCAAAAATTAGCCGGGCATGGTAGCGTGCAAAGGTTGTTCCAGCTACTTGGAAGGCTGAGGCAGAAGGATCGCCAGAGACCAGCAGGTCGAAGCTGCGGTGGCTGGGAGCGGCCACTGTACTCCAGTCTGTGTGACAGAGTGAGACTCCAACTCAAAAAAAAAAGGAAAAAGATAATGCTGTCTGATTAAGAGGTGACTCTGACTACACTAGGAATGTCTCTATGTTGGAGTCTTTTCTTCTGAGACTGCCAGGAGTGGGAAGCATTACATGGAAAGCAAATATTAGAAGAATGGTCTTGACATTGATCTTTGCCATTGGACAATGGGCTTGACTGTCTCCAGGCAATACCTGCACATCATTGTGCCAATATTTCTAGTGGCTGCTAATGAATTTACCCAAGGCTACTCTCTAGTTATTGAAATAAAACCCTTATTCTTTTTCCATTTTAATTGGGAGATATAATGC
>NW_006989688.1:0-3579 GCF_000164805.1 Carlito syrichta
CCTGCTCCCGGCCACTGCAGCCTCGACCTGCTGGGCTCCAGCAATCCTTCCACCTCAGCCTTCTAAGTAGCTAGAACTACAGATGCATGCTACCATGCCTGGCTAATATTTGATTTACTATAGAGATGTCTCACCAAGTTGCCCTGGTGGGTATCGAACCCGCGGGCACAGGCAATCCACTCACTTCGGCCTCCCAAAGCATGGGATTGCAGGCTGAACCACTGAGCCCAGCCCAAATGTGGTTATTTAAATTTGTTTTAATTAATTAAAATTAAAGATTCAATGGAAAAGGATAATTTCTTCAATACAAGGTGCTGGATAAACTGCATTTCCACATGCAAAAGGTTGAAATCAGACCATTATCTTACACTATACACAAATATCAACTGAAAATGAATAAAAGACCTAAATGTGAGGCCTGAAACCATAATTCTCCTAGAAGAGAACATAGGGAAAAACTCTTTGACATTGGCCTTGGTAGTGGTTTTTTTTGGGGGGGTTCACATCAATAAATCATACTACATGAGCAAAAATATGTACAAATCTGTGTGACTGCATCAAACCAAAAAGTTTCTGCACAGCTAAGGAGATAATCAACAAAACAAAAAAGCAATCTACGAACTTAGAAAACATACTTGCAAGCCACATTCCTGATAAAGGATTAATACTCAAGGCTATTACTTTTTTAAAATTCTCACAACTAAATAGCAGAAAAACAAACAACCCAATTAATAAATGGGCAAAGAACCCGAACAGACTTTTCTCCAAAACAAACAACAACAACAGAAAACAAAACACAGTCAATAGGTATAAGGAAAGGTGCTCAACATCACTAATCATCAGAGAAATACAAATTAAAAACACTGTAAGAGATCAACTCACACTGGTTAGGATGTCTATTATCAAAAAGACATATAGCAAATGTTGGTGAAGGTGTGGAGAGAAGGAAACCCTTGCATATGGTTGGTGGGAATGTAAATTAGTAGAGTCATGATGGAAAAGAGTATGGAGGTTCCTAAAGAAAAATAAAACTACCATATGCTCTTGCAGCTCCTCTTCTGGGTTTGTATCCAAAGTAGATGAAATCACCACCCTGTAAAGACATCTGCACTTCTCTGTTCATTGTAGCATAATTTACAATGGCTAAGATAGGGAATAAACCTACATGTCTGTCAACAGATGAATAGATAAAGCAAATTCTACACACACACACAGAAACACACACACACACACAAACACACACTATTATTCAGCCTTAAAAGAAGAGCTTCCACCGTTTTTTGCAACTTGGAAGGACCTGGATGACAATGTGCTAAATGAGATAAGCCAGATATAGAAAGAAAAATATTGCATAATCTCACTTACACAAGTTTTTGTTTATTTTAAAAGTTCAAATATACGGATAGGGATTAGAACTGTAGTTATGGAGGAGTGTAGGAAATGGGAGTGTGTAGGTTAAGAAATAAAAAGTAGCAGATTTTTTGTCCCCCTCTCAGTAGCAGATATGTAGCCTGAACAAGCCTGGAGATCTAATGTACAATATGAGGACTATAACTAATACAGTTGTATTATATTCGGGATTTGGTTAAGTAAGTAGATTTTTGTTGCTTTTTTTTCATAAAAATGAAATAACTATGTGAAATTTTCTTTGTAATTATTTTACCATTTGTATGTATTCCATAACATCATATTGTAAACCTCAAGTATGCATAATAATATTAAGAATTATATTAGGTCTGTCACAGTGGCTCATGCCTGTAATTTCAGAACTTTGGGAGGCCAAGGCAGAAGGATTGCTTGAGCCCAGGGGTTTGAGACCAGCATGGGCAACATGGCACAACCTCATCTTTACAAAAAAATCAAAAAATTTAGCCAGGCATGGTAGCCCATGCCTGTAGTCCCATCTACTTGGGAGGTTGAAGCAGAAGAATCATCATAAGCCTAGCAGGTCAAGGCTGAGGGTAAGCTGTGATTGTGTCACTATACCCCAACCTGGGCGAAAGAGTGAGAGTTCAACTAAAAATATATATAATAATAAATAATAACTAAATTAAAGTTTCAGTTCTTCAGTTGCACAGCCACATTCTAATTGTTCAATCACCCCACATTGCTAGCACCAACATATTGGTCAGCAAAATACAGAGTATTTCTATCATTGCAGAAATCTCTATTGGTACTGAAATACTGTATATATTTCTTTAAAATTTTTTTTAAATTTATTTATTTTAGAGACAAGGTCTTGCCAAGGTGCCCAGGTAGGTCTCGAACCCACAGGCTCAGGCAATCCACTCGCCTCAGCCTCCCAAAGTGCTGGGATTACAGACTGAGCTACCAACCCTGGCCAAAATACTTTAAATATTATATAGCTGCTAGAAAAAAATAGACAAATATTTTGTAATCTGGGGGTAGAGCAGACTTCTAAAATACAAACAAACTTTATAAGTCATCAGAGGGAAGACTGACAATTTAATTATTCAAAAATAAAATCTTCTGCTTTAAGAAAGACACCATAGGGCAATTCCCTTGGGTCCCCTCCCACCGCTCTGGGAAATTTTCTGTTCCCTCAATAAATCCTGGTTTCAAAAAACAAAAGGAAAGAAATAAAGGTGACATAAAGTTTAATAACAAATGACTAAAATGAAAATGTTTGCAACATGTGTAAAACATAAGGAAGTGAGAAAAAGATGAACAACACAATAGGAACTTAGGTAATTATCATAACAGGCAAAGTCTAGAAAAAAATATAAAAAGGACCTGACATGGTGCTTGTGGCTGTTATCTCAGCATTTTGGAAGGCTGACACAGGATGATTGCTTGAACCCAGGAGCCCAAAACCAGCCTAGGAAGCATAGAAACATAGGACAGGGTTGTGGGTAAGCGGTGATCATGCTGCTGCATTCCAATTTGGGTGACAGACTGAGAATCTGACTCAAATAAATAAATGAATAAAATAAATATAATATAATATATATAGATGTTCTGCAACTTCTCTAGTTAAAAATACAATGCAAAACACCAGTGATGTGGAAAAGTTTGCTTACCATACAAGGCCCTTCTGGAACATCAATAGGAATCAAAGAATCTGAACAGTCCTGTAAACTAACTTCAGTTTGTTTAACCCAATGTGTCTCAGCTTATTTATCAAATTATTCCTATCCAACTGCTTTAGGAAGCACAGCTATAGTGCAAAGAGGATGATCAAGCAGAGATAAATAGTTCTATTTTAGTTGAGAAGAATTATTTCCATGTAAGTGGTAGGACCAATGCACTTGTAAAGGACTGAGGTGCTCATGTTTTTACTGTGGTCAGCATTTAGTAAATCCTTTCCTTCACAGATAACACAGAAATAAACCTTAACACGTAACAAAATTATTATAAATTCTGACTGAATGTGATTCAAACAAAAAGATGTTTCTCTATCACTAATAACCAAATTCTTGTTGGTTAAGACCAGTGGTTGGTTTGGTTTCAGTGGGAAGGGAGTCATTGCTACTCACCAGGTAAGACTAATCAAAATTTGGGGAGGATGGGGTGGGAGGGTACATCAAAAGACTTCCGATTTGAAAGATTCTCAAAGAA
>NW_006989689.1:0-770 GCF_000164805.1 Carlito syrichta
TTATTATTCAGCTCAAAATATTTTCTAATTTATTTTGTAGTTTCCTTTGGCCCATGTGGAATTTAGTAGTTTATTGTTTAATATTCAAGCATTGTACAATATACTAAATATATTATTATTGATTTCTAATTTGTGTGTTATAGTGAAAATACTTTGTAAGGCTTCAATATTTTTGACTATATTGAGTTTTTTTTATGACCAATATGTTAATTGTCTGAGTGAATATTCTTTGTTAGCCTAAAAGTGCAGCTGTTTTGAGATGTAGTTTACTATAAATGCAGATTGGGCAAATTGGTGGATAATGTTATTCCAATAATCTATATGTTTTCATTTTTTTCTCCCTATCTACTTGTTTTATTTCAACTACTCAGAGAAATATGGTAAAATTATTTTGATAAGGACAGAAATCCATGGAAGAAGAAACAACTTATTGAGAAATATTAAAATAAAGTGTATTCACAAAATGGAAATATAAATGAAACTATATAATTCCTAGCAAGAAGAATCAGAGGAAAAAGAGAAAAATAATAGAATCAATAATGACAAAATTGATCTAATTTCGATCTTGCAGAAAGTTAAATCTAACAATGGAATAACTTAAATTCTACAACTTACATGAGATGAAATATTTTTAACAAAGCTAATTTTTCAAATATTGTTTTCTAGTATTCTACTAGTTTTCAAGTATTTCATTATTAATTTTCAAGTAGTGCATAAAGCTGTAGTTAATCAATGATGTGTTTTTATGGGCAGTGATTTATCAAGACAAA
>NW_006989690.1:0-866 GCF_000164805.1 Carlito syrichta
CTTTCTAATTAGTCAGCTGGTTAATACAGCTAGCTAGCTAGTGAGCTAGTGGGTTACAACAGCAGGTTGAGTAAGGTAGTTAGTTAACTAACGGATTAAATCAGCTGGTTGAGTCAGCTAGCTAGCTAGTTAGCAAATGGGTTGACTCAGCTGGTTCAGTGGGCTAGCTAGCAAGTGAGCTAACGAGATAAGTCAGCTAAATGAGTCAGCTTGCTAACTAGTTAGCTAATGAGTTAAGTCAGCTGAATGAGTCGACTTGCTAACTAGTTAGCTAATGAGTTATGTCAGCTGGTTGTGTCAGCTAGCTAGCTTGTTAGCTAATGAGTTGTCAGATGATTAAGTCACCTAGCTAGCACGGTAGATATCGAGTAAGCTAACTAGTCAGCTAGCTGGTTAAGTCAGCTAGCTTGCTAACCAGTTAACTATTTAAGACAACTTGTTAGTTAGGTAGCTAGCTAGGTAGCTAGCAATTTAAGGCATCTGACTAGCTAGGTAAAGAGCTAGTTAAATCACTTGGCTAGCTAGCTGGTTAGCTGGTTAATTCAGCTCGTTACTAGAACTGGCAAACCAACTGGCAAGGTAGGTAACTAGATAGTTAAGTCAGCTAGATAGCTACCTGACTAGCTAGTGATGTTTGCGAGTTAAATCAGCTAACTAACAACTGGCTACCTGTTTAAGTCAGCTAGTTTAGTCAGCTGTCTAGCCAGCAGACTATGTAGGTAAATAGCTGGATAAGTCAGCTTGCTAGCCAGCAGGCTAGCTGTTCGATGCACCTGGTTAATTCTGCTGGATAGCCTGCTGGCTAGGTAGGTAGCTTGCTAGATATGTGAGCTTGCTAG
Organism: Carlito syrichta; assembly: GCF_000164805.1. Lineage (NCBI taxonomy): Eukaryota > Metazoa > Chordata > Mammalia > Primates > Tarsiidae > Carlito > Carlito syrichta. The sequence goes on from NW_006989690.1 coordinate 840, forward strand.
CCAGCTTGCTAGCTTAAGTCACCTAGG
>NW_006989691.1:0-850 GCF_000164805.1 Carlito syrichta
CCCCGTTAGTTACCTAGCTAACTACCTGACTCAACCTGCTGACTTAACCCTTTAGCTAACTACCTAGCAAGCTGTCTTAAACAGCTGACTAAATTAGGTAGCTGACAACTAGATGACTTAGCTAGCTGACTTAACTACTTAGTTAGCTGACTTAACTGGCTGACTTAACTAGTTAGCTAGCTGACTTAACTACCTGAATTAAATAGTTAACTATTTAGCTAACAGAATAACTACCTGACTTAACCAGTTAACAAACTATTTAGGTAGCAGGCTTAAGTAGCTTACTTAAATAGTTAGCTAACTAGTGAAGTAGCTGTCTTAGCTAGCTGACTTAGCTAGCTAGCTAATTAGCTAGCTGACTTAGCTAGCTGACTTAACTAGTTGGTTAACGAGTTAGCTAACTATTTTAACTATTTGGTAAACGAGTTATTTAACTGTCTTAATTAGCTGGGTAACGAGTTAGGTAGATGACAACTTGGCGGATGATGTGAATGACTACTTATCTGGTTTAACACTTTGGCTGACTACTCGACTGACATGTTAGCTGGCTTAACAAGTCGGTGGTCTAGTTGGCCAACTAATTAGCTGGTTTAATCAGTTGACTGACGAGTTGGCCCACAAGTTAGTGTGGTAAACTAGTTGGCTGGCTAGTTTGCTCACATAACTAATTGGCTGACTAGTTGGCCTACTATTTAGGTAACCTAACTAGTTGGCCCACAAGTTAGCTGACCTAACTTGTTAGCTGACCAGTTGACCGTCTAATCGACTGATTGGTTTGCTGACTTAAATCGTTGGCTGGCTTTTCAGCTGACTGGTTAGCTTACTTAACATGTCAGCTGGCGAGTGAGCG
>NW_006989692.1:0-1066 GCF_000164805.1 Carlito syrichta
CAGTATATCTCACATGCATGACTGATGCCTGAAGTGCTTCTCCTTTTCCAATGCAAGATTAAGAAACATGCTCTTTCTAATTCTGTCCATGTAGCTTTCCTTCTCTCCTCTCCCATCCTCTGTCTGTCCCAAGCCTTTGTCCTGGAGTTCACTTGGATTCTATGCTCACTTCAATATTTCCCTTGCCCTACTCCACAGAAGAGTGGACTCTGCTGCATCTCTCATCCCCACCTCCCAATGAAAAAGCATTATCAGCCGGGCTCGGTGGCTCACCCTGTAATCCCATGACTTGGGAGTCTGAGGTGAGTGGATTGCCTGAGCCCGCAGGTTCGAGACCCGCCTGGGCAACTTAGTGAGACCTCATCTCTACAATAAATCAAAAAATCAGCCAGGCGTGGTAGCACATGCCTGTAATTCCAGTTACTTGGAATGCTGAAGTGTAAGGATCGCCACAGCCCAGTGGGTCGAGGCTGCAGTGGCCGGGAGCGGCCACTGCACTCCAGTCTGGGCGACAGAGTGAGACTCCAACTCAAAAAAAACAAAAGAAAAAGACAAAGCATTCTCTATTTGTTTGGCACAGTTTCTATTGACAACCATCTTGTAACAAGGTGAGGGTCAATCTGAAACCAAGAAGGGAAGGGACCAGGAGAATAGCCCTGAGATCCTGATTGTCCTATGCCTGGAGCCCATCCTACCCATAGAGTTCCAGAAGTGTAAGGTGATAAGTATTGTTCAAGACCATTTGAATCAGATTCTCTTCCTTGTAAGCAAAGACATCCTAACAAATACACTGATTTTTGTGTGCAACTAAGTCCCAGTAGAGTCTTCTCTCCTTTGACAGTAGTGAAGAAGATGCATTTATCATTTTGTGAGCGAATATTTTTTAGTCTGATGTCTTATGATTTAATGTATGTTTATTTTGTTCTTGTTTAAAGTATATAACCAGGCCAGGCTTGGTGGCTCGGTGGTTCAGCCTGTAAGCCCAGTACTTTGGGAGACTGAGGTGAGTGGAATCCCTGAGCCTGTGGGTTCAGACCCAACTAAACAACTTGGAGAGACCTGTCTC
>NW_006989693.1:0-718 GCF_000164805.1 Carlito syrichta
GCCAGCCAACATGCTGGTCAGCCAGCTAGCCAGCTGGCTTAACTAGCTGGCCACCTATGTGAACAGCCTGCTAGCCAGTAGTCTTAACTTGCCAACCACCTAGCTATCCAACCCATGAACCAGCTGACTTAACTAGCTGACTTAATTAGATAGCCATCTGACTAGCCAGCTGGCTTAACTAGGTAGATACCTAGCTAGCCAGCCAGTTAGCCAACTCACTTAACTCACTGACTTAACTAGCTAGCCTGTCAGCTAGCCAGTTGACTTAGTTAGCTAGCTACCTACCTAGGCAGGTGGCAAGCCTGCTGACTTAAGTAACTGACTTAACCAGCTAGCCAGCTGGCTAGCCAGATGACTTAACTAGCTATCTACCTAACTAGCCAGATGGCTAGCCACTTGAATTAGCTAGCTGACTTAACCAGCTAGCCAGCTGGCTAGCCAGTTGTCTCAACTAGGTGACTTAACTCATTAGCCAGCTGTCTAGCCAGCTGACTTAACTAGTTGAAATCACTAGCTAGTCAGGTGGCTAGCCAGTCTACTTAACAAACTAGCTACCTAGCTAGCCAGCTGATTAACTATCTGAAATAACTAGCTAGCCATAGGTCTAGCCATCTGACTTAACTAGCTTTTTAACTAGGTAGCAAGTGGCTAGCCAACTGATTTAACGAGGTTACTTAACTAGCTAGCCAATGACTAGCTGACTTAACTAGCTGACTTA
>NW_006989694.1:0-605 GCF_000164805.1 Carlito syrichta
ACAGGCACTCCCCATGGGGAGGGCTTGGCAGGCGAATCCAGCCCCCTATCTGTGGTCCCAGGTCATCAGAAGGGAGTGGCCCTCGACCTCAGGACCTGAGTGGGGTGTGGATGCCAGGCACATGGGCTTACACCAGTTTTCCCGGTGAACTGGGAGGCCATGGCCAGAGGATGGCCTGAGCCCCCAAGTTCGAGACCGCCCTAAGCACCCTGGTGAAACCTCATCTCTACAAGAAGTCCAAAAAATTAGCTGAACATGGTGGTTCAAGCCTGGCATTCCAGCCACTTGATAGGCCATGTCAGGAGGTATGACAGAGCCCAGCCAGTGGATGCCGCAGTGGCTGAGAGTGAGCCCCTGTGCTCCAGCCTGGGCCACAGATTGGTATTCCTACTTAGAATAATAATACCAACCACCACCACCACAACAATTTTTTGGCTGGTCTAAGGGGCTCAGTCTGGCATCCCGACCCTTGGAGACCCAGGTGAATGAATGACATGAGCCTGCAGCTTTTGTCACGAGACCAGGACACAGGGCAAGACCTCATCTTGGCCATGAAAAATAAATCTAAAGATTAGCCAAGCATGGCAGCACAGGCCTTTGGTTCC
>NW_006989695.1:0-773 GCF_000164805.1 Carlito syrichta
CAGAGCAAATTGAAGGCACTGTTGTGAGTGGGTGAGGGGGCAACAGCAAGCATGAGGTTTTCTATCCAACAGGTGGGCTATTTTTGCATGTGGCTACAGGGGCTGCCATGCATACAGTTGCCCTTTCTGGGATATAAAGCTACTCAGGATTATCAGTGCCCCATGTGCAGTAGACTCAGATTGATATGACACAAGGTTGTTAAAGTTATGATTAAGAAAAGTCACAAAGTAACTTTGGAAAGCTGAATATTTGAAAGTAGGACATGTTGGTTACTTTTCCTTCACCCTTTTATTTTTTGAGGAAGTTAAGTGTTTGAAACAAAGCAGAGGGAGGAAAACATGCCTATAAGGATGAAGCAAAAATAAGAGAAAAGTTCAAAATAAAGTGATAGGGAATGGATCAATTTCTGCAGCACAGCCGCCAAGATTATCAATGAGAGAAGTCATAAAGGATAGATGGAATGACCTCATCTTTGATATCTATTAGATGGACAGTGTCCAGGGAATGCTTAACTGTTAGTAAGGAAGGCTGAAAAGCAGAGATATACATCATTAAACTAAGTATAATGGTCTCTGTGATTTAGCATTAGGAAAATGATTTCAGTGACACTCTTAAAAAAGAAAGAATCAATAGTTGAAGAAACAGCACTTTGGAAAACTATGTGGCACTATTAACTAGCAGCAAAGAAATGCCTGCAGTTACCACCCATCAGTTCTACTCTTAGATACCCTCCAAGGAAAATGAGTGCATATGCTCATCAAAATACATGTAC
>NW_006989696.1:0-3688 GCF_000164805.1 Carlito syrichta
ATTTATGTCCTTTTCTCTCCGCTTGTCTGGGTCCCCATGCTTGGGGTCATGGGCTGAGTGCCTCAGCAAGGGTGGGCCCGGGGCTCCAGAGCTCCAAAGCTCCTACAGGCAGGCAGTGAGTGGCGAGTGTGGCTCTGGGCCCACCACAAGGTACTTCAGCCAGGACTGGGACTGGTGTCTCTGAGTGGCAGATGTCCAGAGCCTCCCTGAGTGACCAGCAGCTTGGTGACAATGAGAGACTATGCAGCCAGGGAGCTTTCTGAGACCTGAGACTCCCACGCACACTGTGGAACAGCAGCAGCAGGGGGCCACAGTATTGGGCTGCCTCAGAGGGTGGGCAGTGGTGTCTCCACCTCCTCAGAGGAGGCCACGCAACTCTGCTGCCTCAGAGGAGGCTGCAGCTTGCCCCAGGCACTGGCGGTGCAATGTGGAATGGCTGCTGGTTGGAACGGCAGCAGCAGTCACCACAGTAGCTGCCCAGACCTTGGCGATGCCTCAGTAAAGTCTACCTTTGAGCTCCATGCGAAAGCAGGCTGTAGACGATGGGATTCGCAAACTCTGCGTTGAGAATCAGAGTCTCTTTGCTTTCTCCTCAGTGGAGAGTTTCACAGGCAGTGCTGCCCTGTTGTCATCTTGCCGAGACCCACATTTTCAAACTCTTATGAAGAGTGCAGCTACATACATAACCTGGAAGGCATTAGAAAGTTAGCATTTAGGTGAATTTTCCCACTATCTGATGCACACATATGTTATCACTGTGCAAACACATCTCTTGTAAAGGAAGAGAAAATTTAAGTTTTAACTTTCTTGTTGCCAAAATTTTACCCTTTTGTGAACTCCATGCAATAGTCATAATACTCCAACACTTAGGATACAAACCATGTTTCTATAAGAGTCAATGTTCTCTTCTCATTGCTTTCCTAGGTAGAAGTACCATTTCTTTGTAGTTTCACTAAACTTGATCTAGCAATATTTTTGGGATTTCACATATTTTAATCCTCAATCAATGCAAAGTGTAGTCTTCAATAATGTCTTGCCTAAGTAAATTTCAGTAGTGAAATAATCCAGAGCTTTAAGCTGCATTTACATGGCTTGAGTTTTCATCACTTCATGGAGCCTTGATTCCATTTTCATTCCTTCTGAAGTTTTCACATTTAACCTAGACTTAACCTCCTGAGACAATGAGGAAACAACCTCCAATTAGACCCAGGAGTAGGTAGTATCCCAGCATTTCTCCTTAAGTCAACTTATCTCTATTGTCCAGCAAAGCACTTTTCTGACAAGGGAACTTCCCAGCAGGTTTGTGACTTTACTAGAATCCTCCACATTTTGTTTCCTGAAGTGACACAAAGAACCACACCACATATCATGCTGTATTATGCCAATAGACTACCAATATCCAAGTACATAAATAGATAAATAAATATGTACATAGAAAAAAACAGTGTGGTGTTAGACTCAGAAGAGTATAGTGCAATTTTTTCGACTGGGTGGATTCATCTGCTAACATTCATAGGAAGAAAAACCCTGGCTACTTTATTTTTCTAGCTATTCTTTAAATAAATCCTGATATTTGATTTTCCATACTCTTACCTAGCATGAAGCTACACATATAACTGGGAAGTCTTTGTCATGTTAGCATCAATGCACTTTTGGAGGCAACCTTACCACTCTTCAATAAGTGCACTAACAACTAGGCAGCATGTCTCTGGGACAGAGGGAGAAAAACTGCCTTTTAACTTTCTTGTTCCTAAAAGTGCTTCCCTTAGTGAACCCGATGAAATAATCATAATGCTCTATCCCTAGTATACAATACATGTGTTTATAGGGGTCTGTGTTGTCTCCTCATAACTTCCACAGGGAGAAGGACCTTCTCTTTGTACATTTATAAAAATGGACCTAGAATTTTTTTTGGAGTTTTGCATTTTCAATCTCTGAAACAGTGAAATATACAGTCTTAAATCCTGTTCACCTGACTAAATTAATTCCAATAGTAAAACAATTTAGAGTCCTAAACTGCAAATTGAGAATGTGGTATGATTTTTTTTAACTCTTTTGGAGCCTTCAGTCTATCTTCTTCCCTATTGAGTTTTTTTTTGTACCATTGAACTATATTCAACGTCCTAAGGTAATTGTCAAACAGCATCCAATTAAGCCCAGAAGTAGGTGGCATGGTGGTTTTTCTCCTTAAGACTAATGATCTCTATTGCCTAGCATAACACTGCTCTTAGAAGGGAAGTCCAGAGCATGATTTTGACTTTGCTGGAGTCCCACTGCACTTTGTTCTCTGAAATTATACAAATGATCACACAGGACTTCGTTATTTATTACCACAAGGCTTATCCAACTTGCATGTGTGTGTTTTCTCTTTAACATAATTGAAACATTGGAAGCTTTCTTTTAGATTTTCAAAAGCAATTTTCATTCTCCTTTCTTTGTGAAAGTGTTTACTTACATTCAAATACATAAATAGATCAATAAATTACTAATTTTAAAAAGTGTGGTGTTAGAGTCAGTAGGCTGTAAAACAAACTGAATGGTGGATCCATTTGACACCTGTTGGCAGTAAATGAAGGAAAAATTTGGTTAGCATATATATTTTTTCTTAGTGTGCTTTAAAAATTTTTGACTCATGCTTTGCCAATCTCTTATTTTGACTGAAGCTACACAGATAATGTGGAAATATTCCGCAAGGTAGCATCAATGTAGGTTTGTAGAGGATGATGAAGTACTCTGATGATAACCCTGATTACCACTGGGTAACTCGTTTCTGTAACAGGAAGGTAAAAAGTACATTTTAACCTGTTTGTTGCCAAAAGTGCTTTATTTTGAATACCACATAAAGTAATCATAAAATTATATTAGTAATCATAAAATTATATTCCCTAGAATATCAACCTATGTTTCCATAAAGAACTGTGTTCTCTCCTCATAACTTCCATAAGGAGAAGGACCTTCTCTTTGTACTTTTACAAAAATTGACCTAATAACATTGTTTTGGGTTTCACATATTTCAATCCCTGAAACAATGAAATATTTAGTCTTAAACGCTATGTGCTTTCCTAACTACTGGTCTGCAGTTAAAGAGTATGAACTTGTAACTCTTCATGAAGCCTTAACCCAAATTTGATTTCTTCTCACTTATTTAACTCTGACTTGCATTCAACCTCTTGAATTAATTAAGATATAGCCCTCAAATAAACCCAGAAGAAGGTAGCATGCAAGTGTTTCTCCTTATGCCTAATAATCTGTATAGCCAAGGGTAGCACTTTTCTGGCAGAAGAACGTCGGAGAAGATTTTTGACATTGCTAACCTTTCACTAAACTTCGTTCCCTTTGGGGACAGAAATGATCACAGCACCTACTGTTATTTATTATACAACTTGTTATCCAACATGTACACTTGGGTTTTATTTTAAATGTCACTGAGAATATCTATGGTTTTCTTTTATCTTACTTCAAAGGCAATTTAACAATTTCCTTTATTTGTGAAAGTGTTTTACTTAATGCCAAATATATAAACAGGCAAGTATATATAAATCAAGTAGATATAAATAAATAGAGTGTGTGGTTACAAAAAATTTGTAGTTATATTGCAAACTTTTGAATGGTGGCTCCATCTGCTACCTGTCAGTGGCAGATAAAAAAAATCTGGTCATATATTTTTTTCTTGCTATGCTCTAAAGAA
>NW_006989697.1:0-739 GCF_000164805.1 Carlito syrichta
AATCCATGTCTCCTGGTCACATTTTAATAATTCATACTACATATTTGGCAACTGTAAAACCCTCGGCCCCTTTCCAAATAAAAGTACAAATGGAAATTTAAGGATTACCAAGTTCATCTTTAGACCAGTTACATCCACATACGGCAAGAAGATATTTTTGTTCCGGTATCTGGCCTTAGTTGTCCTGCAGTACCTAAGGGACTTGTACAAGCAGAAACACGTATACAACTCTCAAGAGGACCAGAAACCTGCTGGAGTCCTGAAATGACTGATTCATAATACCTTGAAGTCAAATATCTCCAAAACATGAGACGAGCTTGAAGCCCTGATTCTTGTTTATCCTGTAGCATGACACCCTGAGAATTTTTTCGGATTGGGGACTAGTGTATCACAGAATCCTTATTCTTTATTAGCGAGGGGCCATGTAAGGTCCTGTATATGAGGACTCCCTTTCCCAGAACCCTGTTTGGAAACCCTGATTCTTGTTTAGCTCTTAGGAAGATGTCATGTAGATATTGTGATGGAGGAACCGTGTTAAACTGGTTTCTTATTTCTTCGTAGCAAGCGATCGTGTAGTTTCTGTATAGGATGACTGCTATAACCTATATTGCAGCTTCTAAACCCTGATTCTTGTTTAGGCCACAGCAGATGTCCTGTTGATTTTTAGGACTGAGGACTACTATAACCACGATTCTTTTTCCTCCTTGGAAACTGACCATGTATTTTCCTGTATTGTAGG
>NW_006989698.1:0-754 GCF_000164805.1 Carlito syrichta
TATGTTGCCTTTGGTCAGCAGAACGTTCTTAGTTTTTGTACGTGCAGTAACTTTCAGCTTGCTTCAGTCCCCGGCTGTCATCATGGCAACTGTGCAGTTCATTGTTTTAAGTGGCATGGCAGGTTTTGAGACGTAGGTAGTTTCCACGTAATAGGCAATCAGATTTAGGTTTTAGGTTAAAATGTCATTGAATTAAGTTTTATTGAACATAGAGTAAGTTCATAATTTTTATACTTATTAGTACTAATGATAAGGTCTGTAATAGATTATAGTAGGATAATAGTTGTATTAGAATTTAGACATGGTATTATCAGATAAGTAATTAATAAAGTATAAAAGACAATGGTTTAGATATTTGAAATTTATAGAAGTTGTGATAAAATTTTAGGTTAAGGATAAGTTCATAGACAATTAATATACAATCATAGGGCAGCATAGAAATGTAGTAGGTTATAAGAATTATAAAAATAAATAGTATAAAATTAAGTCATTTAAGTAAACTTATAGATTATAGTATAGTGTTAAGTTAATAATATTAATCGTCAAAAATATTAAAAGTTAGTAAAATTGAATTGAACTTAGAGTTAACTTGGAAAGTTTTTTAATCAGGGTTTAGAACTTAGAGTATAATATGAGTGATTTATTGAACATTGTGGAAAACATTTTGAACAATCTGTATTGAAATTGTGCACCTGTGATTCATACATCATGGAATTGTAATTGTTCACTGGGAACCTGAGAAAGTCTTGTGATG
>NW_006989699.1:0-359 GCF_000164805.1 Carlito syrichta
CTGTCTCAGTCTGTTCAGTGTAGGGGAGGGGCTTTGTCTCCTGTTTAGTGACGTCACTGTGAGAACCAAGGTGGAGGCTCTGACAGGTGGGCAGGGCGATGCATATCTGCCTGGGGAATGGCGGAGGTAGCCTCGTCTTCCTAGTTGTAATAAAGAATCTGTCCATCTGCTTGGCTTTTTTTGCAGGAGGCTGTAAGGCCAAATTCCACAACCCAGTGAATCATCTCGCAATTTTTAGTGTAATTTATGGCTTCAGTTTTTCCTCCTATTCCAGAAACATTTGCTGGAATTTTAGATTGATTTCGTTGTTAGGATTAGAAGTTCCCACATATTTAGGACGTATTCTTAAACGGAATCCC
>NW_006989700.1:0-542 GCF_000164805.1 Carlito syrichta
GGGGTCAAAAAGGTTGTGTTAAGGTTTCGGTCAGTTAAAAGTATGGTAATTCCTTCTGCTAGAACTGGGAGAGATAATAGTAGTAGAACTGCAGTAATGAGGACAGATTATACAAATAGAGGGATCTGGTATTGTGATATAGTGGGGGGTTTTATATTGATAATGGTAGTGATAAAGTTAATAGCGCCTATGATAGTGGACACTCCTGCCAAGTGAAGAGAGAAAATAGTAAAATCCACAGAAGCTCCTGCGTGGGCCAAGTTTCCTGCTAGAGGGGGATATACGGTTCAACCTGTTCCTGCGCCAGCTTCTACTATTGAGGAGGCTAGTAGCAGAAGGAAAGAAGGAGGTAACAGCCAGAAGCTTATATTGTTTACTCGTGGGAATGCTACGTCGGGGGCCCCAATTATAAGAGGTACTAGTCAATTGCCAAAACCCCCGATTATAATGCGTATAACTATAATGAAAATTATTACGAAAGCATGAGCAGTAACGACGACATTATAGATTTGATCATTTCCCAATAGAGTCCCTGGCTGTCC
>NW_006989701.1:0-726 GCF_000164805.1 Carlito syrichta
ACTGGGCTGGGTACCCAGGCATTGACATACAAAGACCGATTCCAGGTCGCAATCTAGCTGCTGCTGAAGAAAGGTCCTTGGCTGTCAATGAGTCCTGGATTCAAAGACCCTGACTACCAGGCCTGACACTGTCTACTAGGAGCTGATTCAGACTCAGCACAAGCTCCCCTGAACTGGAAGCAGTAGAGTGCTTTCATCTCCTAGGATCCCACTTAGTAACATTTTTCTAAACCACCTACCCATTTTTATTAATGTTTTTTTTCCTCCTTCCTTGTTCCTTCCTCCCCTTTCCTCCTTACCCTCCCTTCACCACAGCCTTGTGGACAAATGCATGCTTATCTGATGACATGCTTGTTTAAGAATTCCAGAGGCTAGTCTTAAAGCAAACCAAGAATGGAGTCCTCATTGCAGGACCCGCCCAATGAGGGAGAGTCATAAGAAGGTCAGTCTGTAACCTGAATGCAGTCAAGATGATGCCCGCTAGATGCTGGAGACCATCACTCAAGATAAGTCACTGGAACAAAACACACAGACCTGAACCCTGAACCACCCTGTGTGTTTCCTATCCAACTTTCCCTTTAAAAACCCTTTTAATCAGCCTAAAGTTCAAGGTGTCTTCGCAACTTAGTCCACCTTCTTCTCAGGTTGCCACCTCTGAATAAAATCTGCTTTTGAATGAAATCTGCTTTTCCTTTCCCCAACTCTTGTCCCTTGAGTTTGGCTTGA
>NW_006989702.1:0-801 GCF_000164805.1 Carlito syrichta
CTGGCTATCCAGATGACTTAATGGCCTAGCTACGTAGCTATCCAGCAGGTTAGCAAGCTAACTTAACTAGCTGACTGCACAAAGTAGACAGCTGGCTAGCCAGCAGACTTAACTAGCTAGCTACCAAGCTAGACAGCTGAATGGCCAGCTGACTTAACTAGGTGACATAACTAGATGCCGGATGACTAGCCAGCTGAAAAAACAAGCTACCTAATATTTAGCTCGCTGGCTTTCCAGCTGTCTTAACTACTAACTACCTAGCTATCCTGCTGGCCAGCTGGTTAGGAAGCTGACTTAAAGCTAGCTATCTTGTTTGGCAGCTGGCTCTCCAGTTCACTTAACTAACTGACAACTAGCTAGACAGCTGACTTAAATAGCTGACTTAACTAGCTAGCTACCTAGCAAGCCAGCTGACTTAACTAGTTAGCTAGCTGACATATCCAGTTGACTTAACTAGCTACCTACTTAGCTACCCAGGTGACTTTACTACCTGAAATAACTAGCAAGCCAGATGGCTATGCATCTGATGTAACAAGCTTTTTAACCAGCTAGCCAGCTGATTAGAGAACTGATGTAATGAGCTGAGTTAACTAGCTAGCCAGCTGGTTAGCAGCTGACTAAGCTAGTTGACTCAACTAGCTGGCCAGCTGGCTAGCCAGTTGACTGAATTGCCTAAATACCTAGGTAGCCAGTAGCCTAGCCAGCTGACTTGACTAGCTGACTTAACAAAGTAGCTGCCTGGCTAACCAGCAGACTAAACTAGCTAATTACCTACATAGACAGCTGTATAGCCAGCAGACT
>NW_006989703.1:0-719 GCF_000164805.1 Carlito syrichta
ACTATTTAAGACAGCTGACTAAATAAATTGATAGCTAGTGAGCTAAATATTTAAGTCAGCTGCCTAGCAAGCAACTGCTAGTTAAGTCAGCTACTTAAGTAAGCTGGCTAGCCAGTTGGCTAGCTAGATAGAGAGCTAGTTAAGTCAGTTGGCTAGACAACTGGCTAGCTGGTTTAGTCACCTAGTTTAGTCAGCTGTCTAGCCACCTGGTTAGGTAGGTTGCTAGCTAGATAAGTCAACTTGTTAGCCAGCAGGATAGTTGTTCAAGTCAGCTCGTTAAGTCATTTGGCTAGCCTGCTTACTATGTAGATAGCTAGCAAGTTAAGATTGGTGGATAGCAAGCTTGCTAGCTTAAGTCAGCTAGGTAGGTCAGCTGGTTAGCCAGCAGGATAGTTGTTAAAGTCAGCTAGTTAAGTCACTTGGCTAGCCAACTTACTATGTAGATAGCTAACAAGTTAATACTGGTGGATAACAAGCTTGCTAGCTTAAGTCAGCTAGGTAAGTCAGTTGGTTAGCTAGCTGGCTAGATATGTAGCCAGATAGTTAAGTCAGCTGGCTAGCCAGCTGACTAGCTGTTTAAGTCAGCTAGTTAAGTCAGCTAGCAACCAGCTGGCTAGCAAGTTAAGTCAGTTTGTTAAGTCAGTGGGCAACCAGTTCACTAGCAAGTAAAGTCAACTCATTAAGACAGTTGGCTATCCAGCTTGTTAGCTAGTTAAAAA
>NW_006989704.1:0-873 GCF_000164805.1 Carlito syrichta
ACTTGGTAGCGCATGCCTGTAATTCCAGCTACTGGGAAGGCTGAGGTGGAAGGATCGCCAGAGCCCAGCATGTCGAGGCTGCGGTGGCCGCATGAATACTTATTCTTACATGTTCAAACTTGTCCATTTTGGTGCCCTTTAGTGCTTCTGCCAGTTTTTCTTTCACCTCTTCAGCATTAGCAAAATGTTTCTCTTCGAGGACTTTTGTCATCAGGGAAACAAAAAGAAAAATGTTGCTTGGGGCAAGATCAGGTGAATAGAGAAAGTGGGCCATGGTAGTCTTGCTGCTTTTGGTCAAAAACTGATGAACACTCAGTGCAGTGTGGGCAGGTGTGCACGTGAATCACTCATCATTGAAATGGGAAAACACATTAAAAGAATCTGCAAAAAAAAAATTTTCACTGAAGGTAAATGCAGCCTCTCAGTGCAATGCTAGCTGGTCCACTGATGCTGATGAGTTCCAAGAACATTGACCTAGCAGGAAAAACCTGTGCTACAAGGGGCCCACCCTCCAAAAGAGAATTCTGGGTTTTTTGGTGGGTTCTCACTTGCATATTCATATAAAGTGTTTCACTGTCAGAAATACTGCGTCTCCTTGATTTTTCACACTTCATTTACTTTTGTGAACTTTCATTTGCATTTTATCAGTGCCTTTCAGAGTCTATGGAATTACAAATTGGAGTTGCAAGATTTTCTGAACTTTCTGCTTAAAATTATCCTTAGTCAACAGTAGCAAATATCTGTCTGGGGCTGGGAAAACACCTCTTATCAACAGGGTGTCTGAATGAACCGTAATTGTACACCTAACCCTTAACTGTACCCCACAAAACTATAATAAAAATACTGATTAATTATTAAAAAAAAAAAAAAAAT
>NW_006989704.1:1336-6862 GCF_000164805.1 Carlito syrichta
ACGATGGCACTCCCCCCAAAATACCCAGAATTTACTTATAAAAATTGAATATTTAGTCTTACATGTTCAAACTTGTCCATTTTGATGCCCTTTAGTGCTTCTGCCAGTTTTTCTTTCACCTCTTCAGCATTAGCAAAATGTTTCCCTTCGAGGACTTTTGTCATCAGGGAAACAAAAAGAAAAATGTTGCTTGGGGCAAGATCAGGTGAATAGAGAAAGTGGGCCATGGTAGTCTTGCTGCTTTTGGTCAAAAACTGATGAACACTAAGTGCAGTGTGGGAAGGTGTGCACGTGAATCACTCATCATTAAAATGGGAAAACACATTAAAAGAAACTGCAAAAAAAAAATTTTCACTGAAGGTAAATGCAGCCTCTCAGTGCAATGCTAGCTGGTCCACTGATGCTGATGAGTTCCAAGAACATTGACCTAGCAGGAAAAATCTGTGCTACAAGGGGCCCACCCTCCAAAAGAGAATTATGGGTTTTTTGGTGGGTTCTCACTTGCATATTCATATAAAGTGTTTGACTGTCAGAAATACTGCAAGTCTCCTTGATTTTTCACACTTCATTTACTTTTGTGAACTTTCATTTGCATTTTATCAGTGCCTTTCAGAGTCTATGGAATTACAAATTGGAGTTGCAAGATTTTCTGAACTTTCTGCTTAAAATTATCCTTAGTCACTGCCCCCATCCCTTCCTACTACTCTCTATTTCTCTTACACACACACACACACACACACACACACACACACACACACACACACACACACACATATTTTAAATGGGATTAGAAATTGTACTAAACATTAGAAGAGTAAGTAGCTCATGAATTCATGCAGATAGAGAGACTCTATACTTAGAATCCCACAGAAAGTGTTTGTTAGCTGAGCAGAGACTTTTGTGTAGAGAACATGGATGCAAGTATGAAAATGAAAATTATTAAGTACAAAAGTGAAGGAAAATGGTTGTTATATGGCCACCAGTTTATTTTTTAAATATTTTAAAACATTGTCAATATGCACATAATAAATACAAGAGACGCTTTTTTTTTAGTAAATGAATGATGTAGAGGGATTTAATTTGTTTGTATAACTTGTATTTCTGGTCTGTTTTTCTTAATTACTGGTACCTGAATGGAATTAGAGTCTGTCACACTCAGTGATCTGTCACAGAAACAAACATCTGAGTACCACATATACTCACTCATAAGTGGACCCTGAACATTTATCATAATAGCATAAGAAAGGGATTGGTAGTAGTGGGACACTGCTGGGGGGCACATAAAATCAAGGGTAGCCATACTTTATCTGTATGATGACCACATATGGACTTAATCCTGAATTGTTCCTCATATTTAAAAAAATCAAAAGAAAATTTAAAAAATAGATCGTGGTTCTCTTTGTGTTTATCCTATGTGTCAGCACAATACAGTCAAGCTGCTGAAAAACAAAGGAAAAATTTTAAAAGTAGTCAGATTTGAATAAACAGGCATATTATTTTCAATGGAACTATTATAAGACCATCAACTCTTGTTTTAGCAGAAATGATATAATGTGCAGACTGTGGAATGACATCTTTATATGTAGAAAGAAAAAAACCCGCTAACACAATTATTTACTCAGTGAAAATAGCCTTTAAAACAACGGTAACATAAAGATATTTCTGACAAACCCAGGCCGAATTTGTCACTGGCAGAACTTCACTATAAGAAAATTCTAAAGGAAGTTCATTAGGTGAAAGGAAAATAATTCCATATGGAAATCTGAAATTGCAGGGAGGAATGAATAGCATCAGAGAGGGTACATATGTGGGTAAAATAAATGAATATTGTTTAAAATGACAATGTATCATCTCACAATAAAACATTTTGAAGTTTAAAAAAATAGATCATATCATATTCAGTGACAGGCACTTTTTGCTGCATTGTTAAGAAGATTTTCTAATTCTATGTTACTAAATAGAACTTTTGTTGGTAATCTTGTAGAATATTAGAAAAGATGAATATAGTTTGTTGTAGTACAGGTCTCATGAAAAAGTAATTTCTAAGTTTTTGCAATATTTAATGTGATCAAAACTTATATCAGTTGTCCATGTGCCTCAGTAAATTAAAAAAAAAACACAGGCATTTCTTGTTATTCAGACCTCTGAATTTCAGGAGATCCCAAAGGAAAATATTAGCCTGATAGCTACAAATTGAGGACTTCTTGTCCTGTCCAGATGAAACTGTCTTGCATCTGATGGAGCATGTGATAGAAAGTCACTTACCACCAGCAGCCCCCTCCATGATTTTCTTCTGGTTCTTGGGTCTTCACTGTTTACAGCTCATTCCACCCTGGGGTCCCTCATGGGGTTGAATGGAGTCACAGTGGATATGGCTCGTCTCCAAACCTGGATCTCTTATGACATGGCTTGACTAGTTCACAGTGCCCACACCCTTTCCAGTCTCTTCCACACATCTGGATGCATTATTGATGCATGGTTTGGAATAATGTAGGGGTTATTACCATATGGAGAAGCTTCCCTGTGTCCTCAAAGAAGTCTTGCCATTTCAGGGAGGATGAGATTTGTTTATTCATCACATTTATGTCATTTGACAGGATAAGCAGTCAGATTTTTTCAGACATAAAAAGCTATACCAAGCCAGGCTTGGTGGCTCAGCCTGTAATTCCACACCTTTGGGAGGCTGGGGTGAGTGGATTGCCTGAGCCCATGGGTTCGAGACCCGCCTGGGCAGTGAGACCTCATCTCTACAATAAATAAAAAAATCAGCTGGGTGTGGTAGTGCATGCCTGTAATTCCAGCTACTCGGAAGGCTAGGGCAGAAGGATTGCCGGAGCCCAACAGGTCGAGGCTGCGGTGGCTGGAAGCGGCCACTGCACTCCAGTCTGGACGGTAGAGTGAGACTCCAACTCAAAAAAAAAAAAAAATGCTATACAAGCCATGCATAGTAATCTGACAGGGAAACTTGCCAAACATGAACTTTCATGTAGACAGAAGAAATTAACAAGAGTCATTCACTAAAATCACTGCAATGATACATTGATATTGTTGGTGATCATGGAACATAAATGAAATTTAGTAAATAGCTATGAAATGCAATTTTCTTTCAGATATAGAAGCAAAGACATGTAAGAGAAGACAAAGTGTGTGATTCTTGTTTTGAATTTATTTTCAAGAATGAAATTAGGCAGTTTACTCTAGATGATAAACATTAACATATTAAAGCATTTGATAACATTAGGTTTCACATGAGATCATGTATATTCAGGTTGGTATGGTGGTAGACATACACCTTAGGTTTTTAAGTAGCAACTTCAAGCTCCTTATTTTAGCAGAAAATATGTGTGCTTCTAAGTGTATCATGAATATTATGTATGTAATCAATCATACATACTCATCTATAGTCTCATTGAGATTGTATTTGTGTTTGTTTTAAAGTACAAAGATAATTTTATTTTTGCTTTGTTTTGGTTTATTTTGCTTTTCATACTGATAGCCTTTATTAAAATATAGTATTTTGCTTTTGTTTTGAAGTAAGGAAGCCATTGCGCAGGAGATTTTGATGGGCTGTCTTTGTAGTATCTCTAGCAGTAAGGACAACATTTGCGTGATGTACAAAAAACACTTTTTGTTAAAATATTTTGTTTAAGCTTATAGGCATAAGCATTTAAAAAGAATAGCATATATGCAGAGGGTGCCCCAAAATATACACAATTAATATATACCTGCCTGTAACGTGGTGATGCTAGCATTCGATTGCCATCTTTGAGCAAACATCATGTTGCACACTGCTACCATAATTCAATGCAACTTTGAAAAGTAATGCATAGATAACATCTCCTAAAATGTTTGTACTTTTTTTGGCATTTTGGCACCCTTAGTATATTAAGAATGATGTTTATTCATAACATAATCAATCTAGACATAACATAGACTTTGATAGTTGCACATATTTCCTCTTCTCTGTGGATAAATACAGAGATTCAAAAATAATACTTGCTGGATGTCAATAGACACATACCCACACATATGCACATACAAATATATAAGATATTAAATTGAAGGCTACATGAGCCATAAGATATCAAGAATCATTCTGTCCTCGTGGGATGGTCCAGTTAAACAGTTGAGAATAAATTTAGCTCTACTATAATCCAACATTAAAATTGAACACACATCCTTGTTGAAAAGACCATTGGTGATCACAATAGACTCAGTTTATTTTCAACACTTGGTCACATCTTCTGCCTCTGAACAGGAATATAAAGGCTAAATTTCTCCTGTTGGGTTAGAAAAGTCTTTGGACACCTGGTGTTCTATTAGGTATTTATCGTCATCTTTAATAATTCCCATTCTTCAAGCAATAAGAATTTAAACATCACAAAGCACATCTCCTTCTGCTATGATAGTGTATGTAATTAATGGATGAAAAAGCAATGACATCAGTTTATTCTTCTAAACAGTTACTATGACAGAAATCATAACTTGATTTTAAAAAGACCTGTAGTGTGCCTTTCTTTGTGTAAGTCCTCTCAGTACTCTTCAAAGCCTGAAGGCACTGACAAGTGTTGTTAATTGACTTGCAGTATTAATTAAGTTAATGATCCAAAAGTTTATTTCACAATGCTTCAGCACATCGTATTTTTTTAAAACTAGGAGCATGCTGGAATAATTCAAACTACAGCATTCTCTGATAATCACTATGCCATTCACATTACAATATCAGTAGATTGTCTTGGGCAGAACAATACAGAATTTGGTAACTTCTGACTGGATAATAGAGCACGAACTTCTCAAACCTGAATAATAAAGATTTAGAAACTTTCCTTTGATTCTAAGTAAAACTATGACATTCTTCTGTCATGCAAAAGAAACAGGTCATTTAAAATAATAATTTAAATTAAAGCACTAAGTTTCAAATTGTACATCAGAATCTAAATATCGTGTGGCAATTTCTTTGAAATTATAAATAGTAAAAATATTTTGCTCATTAAATGGAAAACTCGAACTTAATTTTTAAATGACAAATAATTTGAATAATTTACCACCAACAAATAAGATTATTTTATTCAAACTCAGCAATAAATATATTTACTTAACTCTTAGAAAAAATAATTTTATATTATTGATAATTTTCTACTAAGAAAAAATGTTAAAATAATTTTAAAGTAAAATGTTAAATGAAAGTTTGAATGTTTCTTTTTTTACCTGTTTCCACTTATATTGTTGTATACTAAAATAATCAGATTCCATTGAGAATTTAAATTTTAAAAGTCATTCCTAAAACTAATATTTTCTTAGTCTATAACTTTGTCTACCACTTCCAGAGGCACTGCATGTTTTAATGCAGAGTAAGTCTTAATTATTTTAGGGTACCTTTCCATGCCTTTCTTAGACTAGCTACTAGAGCCTATAGTTTATAATAAAATTAAACTCGGATGTCTCTGTTAAAATATCATTTTGTAAAGGGTTAATAAGATAGTTGACTTGTATAAATTATACACAGAAAGAGCAACATCTAAATTG
>NW_006989705.1:0-725 GCF_000164805.1 Carlito syrichta
TTATTCTGCTCCTTAGTTGCTTTTTTATCTTACAGAAAAAAGAATTTCATATCCCACATTTATGGAGGTTGAGAAGTCCAACATTTAGGGACTGTATCTGTTAAGGGTCTTCTTGCTTGTGGGTTTCTCTGCAGTGTCCTGAAGAATCACATGGTGAAGGGGCTGAGTGTGCTAATGTACTGGCTCATTTCTCTCTTTCTCTTTTTAAAGCCACCAGTTTCCCTCCTAGGATAAGCCATTAATCCATTATCTGCAAATGCATTTATTCATTCCTGAGGAGAGAGTCTTCATGTCTCAGTCACCTCTTAAAGGCCCTCCTTTCAAACTGCCACATTGGGGTAAAGTTTCCACTTTAGTTTTGTAGGGGAAATTCAAACCAGAGCATTCCAACTGTGGGCCTCCAAAACTCACATTTTTTTAAGATACATTCATACTATCCCAAAGCCCCAAAGTTCTAAGTGGTTCAGCACCAACTCAAGAACTCAGTCTCATCTGTGAGCCTGTGAAATAGAAATTGTTTATCTACTTTCAAGATACAATGATAGGAGAAGTACAGGGTACATATTTCCCTTCTATAAGTAAGAAATAGGCAAAAACAAAGGCATGGGAAGGCATGGTGGCACCAGCCTATAATCCCAGCACTTTAGGAGGCCGAGGAAAGAAGATTGCCTGAGATTGTGAGCTTGAGACCAGCCTGGGCAACATGATGAGACCTCATCTCTGCA
>NW_006989706.1:0-578 GCF_000164805.1 Carlito syrichta
AGGAGACTGTGAGATATGTAAGGGCAAAAGCAAGAAACAGTACAAAAAGATAAATTCATAACCTGTTCTAAAGTGTAAATAGAGGGGTTTTTTTTTCTGTAATAGAAAAAGAGGAAAGAGAAGATTCATTACTTACAAAAAATAGGCTTTCTAGTGGAGAAATACTGGGGAGAACCCCTCCAAAAATGGAATTTATTTATTAAAAATTGTGTATTTATTGTCATGTGCTTAAACTTCAGTCACCTTCAAAGTACTCTCCATTTGATGCAATACACCTAACCAGGTACTTTTCCACTGCTCAGAACAGTTTTTGAACTTGTCAATTTTGATGCCTTTTAGTGCTTCTGCCATTTTTTGTTTCACCTCTTCCACATTGTAACATTTTCTTTTGAGGGCTTTTTTCATCCAAGGAAACAAGCAAAAAAAAAATCGCTCAGAGTGAAATTGGATGAATAGGGAGGGTGGGACATGGGGTTCATGCCATTTTGGTCAAAACTACTGAACACTCAGTGCAGTGTGGGCAGATGCATAGTAGAGGAACCAATTACCTGTTTGTCATGACTCGGGATATTTCTTTC
>NW_006989707.1:0-801 GCF_000164805.1 Carlito syrichta
CGCTCACTACCTAGGTAGCCAGCTGGTTAGTCAGTTGATTTAACTAGCTGACTTAACTAGCTAGCTACCTAGTTAGCCACCTGATTCATATATTTAGCTAACTAGCTAGCAACCTAGCGAACTAGTCAGCTCGCTAGCGCAAAAGCTAATGAGTTAAGTCAGATAATTAAGTCTGCTAGCTAGCACTTTAGATAACGAGTAAGCTAACTAGTTAGCTTTCTGGTTAAGTCAGCTAGCTAGGCAGTTAACTATTTAAGTCACCTTGTTAGTTAGGAAGCTATCTAGTTAGCTAAATATTTAAGTCAGTTGTCTAGCTAACAAGTAGTTAGCTAACTGACTTAACTGGCTGTCTTAACTAGCTAGTTAGCTTACTTAACTAGCCAAATTATATAGTTAGCTAACTAGTTAGCTAGCTGAATGACTCTCTGACTTAAATAGTTAGCTAACTAATTAGGTTGCAGACTTAAGTAGCTGACTTAGCTAGCTGACTTAACTAGCTAGCTATCGAGCTAGCTAGCTGAAATAGCTAGCTGATTTTACTAGTTTACTAATAAGATAGCTAGCTGAATTACCGAGATTGTTAATGAGTTAGCTAACTGTTTTAAATAGTTGGGTAAGGAATTAACTAGGTGACTTACCTAGTTGGTTAACGAGTTAGCTAGTTGACATAACTTGTCTGACGAGTCGAGAGAAAAGTAGCTGGTTTACACGTGGGCTGACTACTCGGCTGACTTGTTAGCTGGCTTACCAAGTTGGCCGACTAGTCGGCACACTAGTTAGCTGGGTTAACTAGTTGACTGA
>NW_006989708.1:0-573 GCF_000164805.1 Carlito syrichta
AGGTCTCGTGGGCACAAACGGGGCTGGGCGGAAGTCCCCGTCGAGGCCACGCCCACCAGGTTCCTCGCCCGGATGTGAGGGACCCGGAAGGCTCGTGGGTGGGAGGATCTGACCCATGTGGGGGGCCTCCGCGGGTAGGTGGAGGCTGTGGTCCTGCCCCCTCCCCCCAACGATAAAGGGCAACAACAGTTCCTGATGGGGAGCCCGGAGGGACTGGGAGGGAGGGCTTTCATTCGTTCATTCATTCACTCATTTTTAAAAATATTCTTTATTTATTGATTCATTCATTTATTTCATCTCCTTTTATCTCCATTCATTCGCTTTTTAAAATGTGTTTATTATGATTCATTCATTTCATCTCTTTTTACCTTCATTCTTTCCTTCATTCATTCATTCGTTTTTTAAAAATGTTTTTTTATTTATTGTGATTCATTCTTTTCATCTCCTTTTACTTTCATCTATTCATTCATTCATTTGCTTTTATAAAATGTTTTTTATGATTCATTCATTTTCATCTCCTTTTAACCTTTATATCATTCATTCATTTTGCTTTTTTAAGATATTTTTTCTTTA
>NW_006989709.1:0-769 GCF_000164805.1 Carlito syrichta
AGAGCATGGCATCTAGCAGTCCCCTCCTAACATTCCCCTGCAGAAGCAAAGCTGCATGTATGGGAGTAAATGGGATTCTCATCTCATGTGAGCATTTCCTAGTAATGAGATAGCTCTTGGGATAATTTAACTTACCAGGAGAGCCAATCCAGACAATCCTTAATTAGAATGCTATGTTTCCTAGTATTTGCCATATTAGATTTTAGCCATGCCCTAGAGTTATAAAATTGCTTCCTTATCAATTCATTTTTCATGGCACTAACATTACTTATTTTGGCTGAGGATTCAAGGGTATACTTTTAAAATGAAATGATAGAACTACAGTCATTAGACAGCATAAATTTTTCCATAGTAGTATTTAGAATCTGTAGGCTTTCATACTCAGTTTGAAAGTTTTCCCACTGATTTTCTCATGCTTATTAATCCTTTTTGTTCTCAGTTTCCTCCCTGCCTTAATTAATTGATATACTGTATATAAAGTTGTGGATAAGGTAAATTTGTATGAGAAAAATTGTAACTTAAATACACAAAATAAATTCCTATTTAATTTTATAATGAATTATATGTAAAAAAAAAATTCTTTGTGAATTACCATCCTC
This sequence comes from Carlito syrichta, assembly GCF_000164805.1. Taxonomy (NCBI): domain Eukaryota; kingdom Metazoa; phylum Chordata; class Mammalia; order Primates; family Tarsiidae; genus Carlito; species Carlito syrichta. Next base: position 600 of record NW_006989709.1, read on the forward strand.
CAAATACCTGTCAACATATTTTTCAAGTTCTTTCTTATTAATTTAAAACAGAATACTTCTGCATCCTCACTTTATGCATAACTCTAAGTATTTCTGTTTTGTTTATTTTTTCCCTATGACATTATACGCCAGCTTTTAACTGCTGTTGCACCAAGTCTTTTGCTGCCTTA
>NW_006989710.1:0-695 GCF_000164805.1 Carlito syrichta
AAAACACGTTTCTTTCCATATTATTAGACATGTGATTGACAAATAAAAGAGGGTTTTCTTTTCGAAAACGTGGGACAGATGAAGAAAAAATAATAAAATGTTATATATCTTTATTTGTGTTTGTTTTCTACAGGCTATAAAAGCACTTTGTCTTAACACAAATAACTGAGTACATTTTGAAGATAATTTAAGTGCCCTAGGAAGAACTTAGATTTTTTTTTATTTGTGAAAACTAAAATAAAACATGGTTTTGTGATTTTAGTGACCTAGGTTCATTTTAGTAGTCAGAGTGATTACAGCCTCGTGACTGTGAGCTGTGAGGGCCACTCTTATTCTCTTCTTTCTGGGTTGCTGGAGAATCTATGTAATCCCATGCTTTGGGAGGCGAGATGAGTGGATTGCCTGAGCCCGCAGGTTCTAGACCCGCTTGGGCAACTTGGCGAGACCTCATCTCTACAATAAATAAAAAATCAGCCGGGCATGGTAGCACGCGCCTGTAGTTCCAGTTACTTGGAAGTCTGAGGCAGAAGGATCGCCAGAGCCCAGCAGGTCGAGGCTGCGGTGGCCGGGAGCAGCCACTGGCACTCCAGCCTGGGTGACAGAGTGAGACTCCAACTCAAAAAAAAAAAAGAAAGGGAGATATGTCTAGAAAAAGGCCATTGCCATGCAACGTTCTCGCCTCATAATTAACTTAA
>NW_006989711.1:0-680 GCF_000164805.1 Carlito syrichta
CTTGGCACACTCGTTTGTTTCCCCCTTTACTCCTCTATCTCTCCACTCCCCTCTTCAACCCACTATCTGCTCCATTCTCTCCCCTCTGCTAACCACATTTTATTTCAGGGAGTAAACCTACAGCCCCACTGCCCTGGAAAGATTCCAGGGCAGTGGGAAGTGGGTTCCACATTATCCACACGCCTGTCAGCGAATACCAGGACCTGCAGACAGATTTTAAATCACAGCTCTCCCCTTAAGTACATCTCAAAACTGCAAAAAGGACCACCTCCAACCTACAGTGCAACTTCAGAATTGAACAAAGTAAGAGGACATACATAAAGAATAGGAGATTGAACAAACAGAAGTAAAGCCAATCCCTTTACCCCTGAATAACAGAATTAAAGAAGACGGTGACATGGAGGGAAGGAAAAAGTAAGGAGGGGGAAAAACCGCACAAATGAAGAAAAACCAAAAGAAGAATATAGGTCTTACACAGACCCCTGGGAGATCAGACAATGAGAAAACAGATTCTGGAACACAGACAATGAAGAGTCCCCAGAATGACTGGCTACATGCAACAAACCCAGACATCAAGACATTAATGGAGAGAATTAAAAAAATTGAGGAGAGATAAGAGGAAAATAGGAAGGAGCTGTTGTCAGAAATGACAGTAGTAAAGAATACTGTGATGGAAATGA
>NW_006989712.1:0-716 GCF_000164805.1 Carlito syrichta
TTGCTTCAGATACCAGCATGTTCCATTTCAGATTTAGAGTCAACCACATAACGAAATCTTAGAATCTTCATGGAGAAAGAGAGCTGCCTGAGTTGTGATTTTGTTTTATAGTTTCCCCCCTATTTTTGTGCTATTTGGTTTTGTTTTGAGTGCTTCATGCTCTTGTAGAGTCTTCTCACCAAAACAAAAGTGAGGCGAACTGGACTTACATGGACAAATCATGACGCAAATGTATTTCTCAATTCTTTATCTCTTCAGTTCCAGCAATAATGAATGATCAACTCTATTTAAAATGCAGGTATCTCACATTCACTTCAGTGGCTTTTTGTTTGCTTGTTTATTTGGTTTTTTTACTTTAAGATGAACCAAAATTACACTTAAGACATACAGGCATACATGGCAGTAAAACTTATAAGTAAATATCAATATGAAAAAAAAAAAAAAGACATACAGGCATCAGAAAAAAGCAGCACATATGCTCTTGGTGCAATGGCACTCACTATGAACACATGTAACCAGATATTAATATGCAATATTGTTTCCAATACTTTCTAATCACTTTTTTATAATGTGTGTGGTAGTTGTCCAGGTCAAATCTGTTTGTATCCAATACGGCCTTAGGTCTTCAGCTGCCCTCTGGCAAGTGTGTTCACAGGATTGTATATGAGAAAATGCAGTCATCTTTCCAATCTGCCTCTATGATGATGTTAAATTAT
>NW_006989713.1:0-798 GCF_000164805.1 Carlito syrichta
CCAGCTTCCTCTAAATATTTGACAAACTGCTCCAACAGATGAATTAGCTGCCCCTCCCTAATGTTTCCTTTTACACCCTCCACACCCACTGGGTTGCTTTTAAGCACCCATTTATGTGTCTGTCTCCACACTGGAATACATGAGCTCCACCAGGGCAGAGACCACGCCTGACTAATTTCTTTATTACTAGAACCGAGCACAGTTTCAGGTTAATAGAGGAACCGAAATAAATTTTGGTTGAATGCATGGTAGATGAAACACACACACACAGTCTCTCTCCTCTCTCTCTCTCTCTCTCTCTCTCTCTCTCTCTCTCTCTGATGGATTAAGGGGTTTTACCGGAAGATATAGCTCCTAGACTAGCTAATGCCCCAGTTGAGTTGCTATATGTGCCTGCCCTGAAAACAGCAAGGCTTAGGGATATAAAGAACTTGAATAAAGGATGATTACATTTGAAGTGCAAAAAGGAACTGGAGCATAGCATAAGGTTATTCACGGAAGCAGAAAAAACAAACACAACTCGTGAAATGTGTAAGTAATGACAGAAAGGAAAAAAGAAACAGACATTTATTGACCATTTTGATCAGCAAGCCAGGAAAGTGTGAGATATTTTAAGTATGTTAACTTATTTTATTATAACAAAAGTCCTTCTTAGATAGGTATTAATGACCCCTAAAAATGTGAAAACTGAAAGTGAGGAAGTGCAAGTAACATATCCCTGTTGTAACACAGTAACCCCAATCTGAGAGGGCTTCTGCATAATGTTTATCTGTTCCAAAGAAGTCACCCTGAGTCCTA
>NW_006989714.1:0-1155 GCF_000164805.1 Carlito syrichta
ACTCAGCTATGACAATGTTAAACCTATGATAAGATGGAAGGATCTCCTTACAGCCCAATGGAGAGAGCCTGATACATTGCTAACTAGTGAGAGGGGATTTGCTTGCATATAACCACAAAAAGAATCTACTCCTATTTGGATTCCTGATCTAGTTATCCGACATGCCTACATTGATCCAGCAAAAAAAACAAGTGGCGAGAATACTACCGATTCAGAGAAACACTAGACGTGACAACATGCCTGCTAGTCACCAGGAGGAAGAACCTTCCTCATTGCTTCAGAAACGCCCACTGCTTGCTGAGTCACAACTTCACCATGATTCACCCAAGGAGAGAACAACTTTGAGCCACCAGATGAAAAATCTTTCACTACAGGATGAGAATATTCTGCATCCTTGGCTGTCCTGTACAAGACCACAAGCTTCCAGATGTAATGTCTTCAGTGCTCGCCGTTCACGACTACCAGCATGGAAACAAATAAAATCTTTGGTTGAAGAAACAGGAGAAATGGTAACCTCCCCCATCATGTCACAAGAATTTCGCCCCCATCTAACATACTCATTTGCTCACTTAATACCGAGAAGGACTAGTTACTCATCCAACGAGACACTGGGTATCCAGATTGGAAAGAGTGCATTTATGGATCAAAAGTGGATTATTTATACATAGTGAAAAAGTATAACAACTCCTATCAGAAATAAACAAACTGTTATTTCATACCTACAAAACAAGAGCCTACTTACAATCCCCTTATGCTTTTCTTGTATGGAATGAATATCAAACGCTTACAATTGACTATCACAATAATGTTCATAAGGTGTCTTGTGCGAAATGTCTTTTAACTATTGTTTAACTCATGCCTTTTATAAGGGATTTGCAATCTTAAAACATCCTCCCTATTTAATGGTTACAGTACAGCTGTCTTCTCGCTGGTATGATGAGTATGGTGTACAAACGTTGTATGAAGTCAATTCTCCTCTGAATAAAAGACAAAAAAGGTTTTTGTCCACTGTAGTCTTGGGAATTACAGCCCTAATAGCTGTTGCTAGTTTGGTAGCAGTTTCAGTTGTGGCTTTAGCTCAGGGGGTCCATACACTACCGTCACTGATCAGATATCTAAGAATGTTTCTATAGCCTTTAACTACCCAAGAGATTA
>NW_006989715.1:0-2597 GCF_000164805.1 Carlito syrichta
CATACCTACAACTTTTCAAGTGAAAACGCAAAATGAAAGAGCTACACTGGAAAACAATGAATAGCTTCTAATAAGGTTAAACATGCCCATTTCCAAAGACTTAGAAATATACTCCTGACGTTTTGCTACAGAGACATGAAATTCTATTCGCACACACCTGTGCAAATATTTATAAAAATGTTATACATGCTAGAAATCAGAAACAGCCCCAAAGTCTTAGAAAAAATCCAAAGCATACATAAACTAGGAAAATTGAATACTGTTCAGTAATAAAAATGGAAATCTGTTGATGTGCACATCATTACAGGTAAATCACCAGAAACTATGATGACTGGCAGAACCCAGGCTCTAAGACCAAAAGGGGATACAGTCATGGGTGTGACAGAGTCACTTGGGATGGCAGTAGTATGGGCTAAACTCTCTGTCTTCTTCCTGACTATACACAGATGTTGAGCTCTATTACGTGCAGGTGGAAAGTTGCACTGAGGTTTATATTATTCCACAGACAAAACTAAACAAACATGATTCCTTTGAACAAAGGAGGGTCTCGTTGTTGTTCTGACCTCAGGAGAACTCCTCTCAGCAATATTCCTGCTCAGTCCTCCTGCAAGCCTGCTGGCCTGCAGGTTAACGTGATCTCCAATGTGTCCATCACCATGTCTCAATTGCCTCTCACCTGGTAAATATTTCTAAAGGTATGTGAAAATTTGTATATACATATAATGTGAAATCATCAAGTCAGTGTTTTTAAAATTTCTATCGTATCAAGCATTTATCACTTATTTGTGGTGAGAACATTTAAAATATCCTCTTCTAGCATGTGGTAATATAAGTTTACTATTGTTAACTATAGTCACACCCCTGGGCACTAAGAACAAGAACATTAAATATTATTTATTTGGCTAGATATATGATTGTGCCCATTAGAGAAGATTACAGATGTACGAATATTAGCAAATGTTAATTATAAATACATGAAGATAATTACATGATAGTTATACCTTAGATAGTTTATTACAAATAAATAAAATGCATATTGAAGCTAGAGAAAGGTAGTTAAAAATACACATATACACATATGAAATGTCAGAGACACTGGCAAATACTTCTGCATGATTCTGGTTTTTTCAATGATAGCAATATTTTATCTAAAAATAATAACCAGTGCCAGCAAATTAGGAAAAAAGCATTCTCATATACTTCCAGAAAATTAAATTGGTAACTCCTTTGGAAGGGTAGATTGCTTAAAATTGTTAATATGTCATTTCTTTAATCTAAGGAATTCACTATTGGAACTAGGAGCTTCAAGAAAACATGTCTAATGTAAGCCCATGCACATATATATTAAAAACATTAATAATATATGACCTATAGCATATAATTGGTGTGCATATGTAGTAATATTTAACAGATTGTGGTTTTGGTATATGTATGTAAAGAATATTTATATACCTATGTTACATATAAATTTTAATATTTATTATAAATTTTCATATAAAAGTTGGAGATATTTCTGGTACCCATTAACAGAAAAATAGTTTATTTTTAAAATTTTGCAAGCATTTATTTTATCATGTAAAATTTATAAAACAAACCCACATACATTTAAGATATCAGATTTTAAGTTAAAAATAATATATATTTGATAAAAATATAGAATAAAATAAGATTTGATTTACTGCATGTATTCTATGTTACCAAAAAATCCAAGCCTAATTGCATTAAAAATGTAAAATGCTTTGAAAGTTTGCCTATTGCATAAAAGAAAACGATCAAATTATGATATTTTTGAAGATTTTAGTTTTAGGTGTCAATGTTTTTAAAATTTGAAATGGCTTATACATAATTATTAAAGACAATAATGCTCAATGGAAATCTCAAAAAATGCTTGGAAAGAAACCTCACAGAAAAGAGTATCAAATATCATTGTGACATAAATGATCACATTTTACAATTCCCAGGTTTTGTGTTTTTTCTCTTCTGCCGATAAATTTCAGGTTGATAAAGAAATAAACTTGTTTTATATTTCAGAATAATAATTCTTTTTTGAAACAACTTGCATTGAACAATTTTAAAATGAGGCTATATTTAATATACTGATTATTTCATAAATAAATATTTAGTTTCATGACACTTTTGAAGTCAATTATACTAGAATTCTTGTAATATCTGTTGAGTTCCCAAAGAAAGCGATATTCTACAGACACTCTACCTTATCAATGAAATTTCTGTTTCTTAATTTATTGTTTTCTGTGTTCAATATATGCTAGCACATATGTTGGAGGCTCGAATTAATTTAAAATTTGCCAAAGAATTGCATATACAAACTCATATTTTATATAAACACTTCAGTAATTGGGTAAAACTTTTTTTCAATACACTTACAGAATAAAAATTATTTTTGGTCTGAACCATCTTCACAATGTGCTTCTGGACGTATCACACAATTCCTCCAAGTTCTGCTTTAAAGGTATACCTGAAATATGTAGGTAACATTGAAAAACTGCCTGACATGCCTTGTGTGTAAGTGTAAAAATAAAATAATGGGCATGAATATTATTATCAAGAAAATACAAAACAGGAAGGAACATTTTCCC
>NW_006989716.1:0-787 GCF_000164805.1 Carlito syrichta
CAGGTTGAGGCTGAGGTGGCTGGGAGTGGCCACTGCCCTCCAGTCACAGCACAGAGTGAGACTCTAACTCAATTAAAGAAAGAAAGAAAGAAAGAAAGAATTCATATGAAACCATAAACAATCAAGAATAGCCAAAAAAAATCTTATCAAAAGAAACAAAGCAGGAGCTAGTACTGTTACAGACTTCAAATTTTACTATGTGTTTACAGTAATCAAAACAGCCTGGTATTGGTACAAGAATAGGTCCATAGGCCAATGGATCAGGATAGAGAATGAAATACTCAAATTCTCAACCAACTCATATTGGAAAAATCCTCCATGATCCACTGGGTAATGGAGAACATATTCAGTATATGTGCTGGGAAAAGGTTGAACAAACGCACAAGGGTAAAACAGGACCCCTATCACCATACACATTAACTCTAAATGGATCAAAGACTTAAACGTAAAAGACCAAATTATAATAATCTTAGAAAACACAGGCAACACCATTATGGAAACTGGAACCAGAAACTAATTCCTCTTCAGAACCCTAAATACCCATGCCGTAAAAGTAAGTTAGACAAGTGGGATCTCATCAAATTAATATACTTCTGCAAAAGAAAAGAAACCATCAGAAGAGTAGGGATACAACCAACATATCAGACAAATATTCCCTTTGAAAAGTGTGCAAAATACGTCATTGACCTCTTTTCATAAGAAACGATATGTGCAGCCAGCAGACACAAGAAAATTGCTCACCCTCACACATCCACAAATAAATGCAAATGAGGTCACTTTGAAATAC
>NW_006989717.1:0-793 GCF_000164805.1 Carlito syrichta
CTTGCATTACATTCCGTTACACTCCATTCCATTCAATTCCATTCCAGTACTCTGTATTCCATTCCTTTCCATTCCATTCCATTACTTTCCATTCCGTTACTCTCCATTCTATTCCATTACTCTCAATTCCTTTCAATGCCATTACATTCAATTCCGTTACAGGCCATTCTATTCCATTCCATTCCATTCCTTTCCATTCCATTCCATTCCATTCCATTACTCTGCATTCCATTCCATTCCATTCCAATCCATTCTATTCCATTCCGTTACTTTCAATTCCATTCCATTCCGTTACCCTCCATTCCATTCCATTCGATTCCATTACTCTCCATTCCATTCCATTCAATTGCATTCCGTTACTCTCTATTCCATTCCATTGCATTATATTCCGTTACACTCCATTTCATTCCGTTACTCTCCATTCCATTCCATTTCATTCCGTTAACTTCCACTCCATTCAATTCCATTCCATTCAATTACTCTCCATTCCATTCCTTTCAATTTCATTCCATTCCTTTCCATTCCATTACTCTCCATTCCATTTCATTCCATTCTATTCAAATCCATTCCATTCCTCTCCATTCCATTCCATTCCATTCCATTCAATTCCATTTGATTCCATTCAGATATTCTCCATTCCATTCCATTCCATTCCATTCCACTCCATTCTGATACTATCCATTCCATTGCATTCCATTCCGTAACTCTCCATTCCATTCCACTCCAATTCATTCCATTCCCAAACACTCCAATCCTTTCCATTCAGTTACTTTCCATTCCATTCCATTCCATT
>NW_006989717.1:2479-2931 GCF_000164805.1 Carlito syrichta
TTCCATTCTTTTACTCTCCCATCCCTTCCATTCCGAGACTCTCCATTCCATTCCATTCCATTATTCTGCATTCCATTCCTTTCCATTCCATTCCATTCCTTTCCATTGCGTTACTCTCCATTCCATTCCATTCCATTCCATTCCATTCCATTCCGTGATTCTCCATTCCATTCCATTCCATTCCATTCCATTCTTTACCGTTACACTCCTTTCCATTCCATTCCATTCCATTCCATTATTCTCCATTCCCTTGCATGCCATTTCAGTCAATTCTGTTACTGGCCATTCTATTCCATTACTATCCATTCCATTCCATTGCATTACATTCCATTTCGATACACTCCATTCCATTCCATTCCATTCCACTCCAATCCAATACTATCCATTCCATTGCTTTCCATTCCGTAACTCTCCATTCCATTGCATTGCATTCCATTCCATTCCATTCCATG
>NW_006989718.1:0-726 GCF_000164805.1 Carlito syrichta
TAGAATAAAGACTCTAAAGGCTAGAGAAAATGAGACAAATCAGACAGAACACTTTGTGTCTAGGAAGATTAAATCTCCAATTTCACTATACTAAGAGGGAGAAGGTAAATAAAAAGTCTAGACACACATAAGGTGAGATGTCATCAGTGTGGTCTAAAAGGAGACAACTCAGAAATTCTTGGCTTAGGCAAAGTTTGTTCCTCCAGTAAATTAAGATGAAGACACAGATTCAGAGTTGCCTAGAAGTTCCAGGCCAAATGATCTGCGTACAATCTAATGACTATAGGTGATTTAGTCCTCATCCCAATTTTGGATACAACTCTAGGAGAGGTGGACTACCTCTGTTAATGGGTCTCCTATTTACACTTGAGAGCAGAGGTCTCTTCTTGCTGCTCTGACAGCACTAACCTACTAGAGCAGAAGTCCTCAACCAAGGGATATTTTGTCACCTAAGCCATATCTGGCAATATATGGTGACATTTCTGGTTGTCAAAGCTAGAGGGTGTGTTACTGGTAGCTTTGGGCAGAGGTCAAGGATGTTGCTAAATATCCTACAACACTCTGAAAAGCACCCACACCAAAGAAATATACAGGCCTCAACGTCAAGAGTGTTGAGGTTGAAAAACCTGTACTAGAGAATAAACCATATCTTCCTTTGCCTGCCAATGTTAAAAATTCAGTCTGCACAAGTGTTGTGTGATTCTGTTCCTTTAGATATAAATGGCA
>NW_006989719.1:0-571 GCF_000164805.1 Carlito syrichta
TCCACTCCCCCCTCCCCCATCCCTCCAAATAAATAAATAAGTAAAGCAAATATACAGTGTTGAGATTTCCAGCAGCAAGAGCCCAGAGCTCAAGTATGATGACGAGACAGTCATACTGGGGCACAGAGAAGAGGAAAATACTCTCAGCAGACGGTGGGAGAATTGGACTTACACATCTACCAGGCACCAACCACACACACCAATTCTCCCTTCAGTTCAATGTTTGGGCACTGGAAAAAGCGAAACCGAGGTGGTCAGTTAGCTTCCCTCCCTTCGTGTCCTCTCCGCCTCAGCCTGTCGGTCTCCCTGCTGCCCCTTCCCCTGGAGTACGGGCTGACTGGGCAACTTGCTCAAGAGAGGAAATAGGACGACGAGACTGTGAATTCCAAATCCATCCGTTCAGGGATAGACAAGAGGAGGCTTGGGGTCAGAGTGGGAGAAGCACGCCCATCTGCGTCCCAGGACTGCATGACTCTCTCTCCAGGTGAGTCCTGTTGAACCCTCCACCCTGCTCCTGGCGCTGCCGCGGCGGCGGGGGACTCCGGCGGGCGATGCGGCGGCTTGGGCCGGG
>NW_006989720.1:0-738 GCF_000164805.1 Carlito syrichta
CAAAACCTTGCTTGAGGGCAGGCCCCTGTGGAAGGATCACCTCAGGCCCAGAGTCAAGACTAGGCTGGAAGACCAGAATGTTGACCAAATGGAAGCCCATGATTGCAACAGTTAGGGAGTCTGAGGCTGAAAGGAAGGCCTGTGTTGGGTGGTTTAAGAGCAATCTGGGCTACCTAGTAAGGAAATAAAAGATAGAGAGAGGAAAGGAAACAAAGAAAGAAAAGGAAAGAAAATAAGATAGAAATCCTTTCTCCTGAAACAATTCTGCCCTCGGTCCACCCCCACATGTGAGGGTTCCCAAAGCTCAGCACCTTCCTGTCCCAAACCCCCAACGACTGTCCCCACTTTTGTGCAGGAGAACTCAAGGCTCCCTGGCTGGGTTCCTGATGGCTTTTCTCTCCAAGGAGAGAAATGTGTCCCAGGCAGACCAAACCTCAGCAACGAGGACCTTTGGACAAAAAAGTCCAGGTAAAAATCCCTCACCCAAGGACATTTCTTCACTGCCAATCCAATTTTTACCAGTTGTAAAGCCAGTCGCCCTGTGAACACACAATGCACAGTTGAGAATATTTTTGGACAGAGTCTGGCTCTGTGGCCTGGTCTTGGGCCCACAGACATGACCCTTATTCACCACCAGCCTCAAAATTGTGGTCTCAGGCGATCCTCCCGCCTCTCAGCATCCCGGAGTGTCTGACCTATTGTGCACCTCCGACCCCAGACCCCCTGTTTGGGTGGGTG
>NW_006989721.1:0-836 GCF_000164805.1 Carlito syrichta
CCAGCTAACTTAAATCATTAGCTAGCTAGTTATCTAGCTGACTCATCCAGCTGACTTAACGTGTTAGCTGATTACCTAGCTAGCGTACTCAACCAGCTTACTCAACCCGTTTCCTAACTTGCTAGCTAGCCAACTCAACCAGCTGAGTTAATACGTTAGTTAACTAGATAACTACCTGAGCCACCCCGCTAACTCAACCCGTTAGTTAACTAGCCAACTAACTGTCTTAACCAACTGATGAAATTAGAAAACTGACTTAACTTGCTGACTTAACTGGCTGTCTTAACTAGTTAGCTAACTAACATAACTATGTGAATTAAATAGTTAGCTAACTATTTAAATAGCTGAATAACTAGCTGACTTAATTAATTAGCTAACTAGTCAGCAAGCAGACTTAAGTAGCTGACATATATTTAGCTAACAAGTGAGCTAGTTGATTTAGTTAGCTGACTTAGCTAGCTAGCTGGTTAGCTAGCTGAATTAGCTAAGTGACTTACGTAGTTGGCTAAAGAGATAGCTAACTGACTTAACAAGTTGTTTAACGAGTTATCTATCTTTTTTAACTAGTTGGTAAACGAGATATCTAGCTGAATTAACTAGTTGGTTAACGAGTTAGCTAGGTGACAACTTTCTGGCTGCTGAGTTGGTCAACTAGTTAGGTGGCTTAATACATTGGTTGACTACACAGCCAACTTGTTTGCTGGCATGAAAAGTTGGCCGAATATTCGGCCGACAATTTAGCTGGGTTAGCTAGTTGACTGACGAGTTGGTCCACTAGTTAGTTCAGTTAACTAGTTGGCTGACTATTTGCTGACCTAACTAGTCATCCGATTAGT
>NW_006989722.1:0-692 GCF_000164805.1 Carlito syrichta
CTTGCCAGCTGACTTAACTCAATGGCTTAACTAGCTAGCAAGCTGACAACTAGCTGACTTAAACAGCTAGCTACCAAGCTAGTCAGCTGGCTTATCTAGCTAGCTTAACCAGCTAGCTAACTAATAAGCTATCTAGTTAGCCACCTGAGTTAACTAGCACACATAACTATCTATCTAGCGGAAGGAACTATCTGTCTTATGTAGCTTGATTCCTAGATAGTCATCTTACTTAACTGGTTGAAATAACTAGCTAGCCAGATGGTTACCCACCTGACTTAATTAGCTTTTTAACGAGCTAATGAACGGGTTAGCCAACTGACTTAATGAGTCGACTTAATTAGCTAGGAAGCTGGTTGTCAGCTGATTTAACCAGCTGACCTAACCAGGTAGTCAGCTGGGTAGCCAGCTGACTTAACTAGCGGGCTATCTGTCTAGCCAGATGTCTTGCCATCTGACTTACCTAGCTGACTTAAGCTAGAAAGCCGACTAGCCAGTTGACTTAACAAGCTAGCTACCTACCTAGACAGCAGGATAACCAGTTGACTTAACTAGGTAAATTGAGCAGGTAGCCTGCTTGCTAGCAAGCTGACTTATCTAGCTACCTACCTACCTACTCAGCTGACTAGACAGGTGACTAAACTAGATGACTTAACCAGCTAGCCAGTTGGTTAGTCAGCTGATTTAACTGACTG
>NW_006989723.1:0-706 GCF_000164805.1 Carlito syrichta
CCAGTAGACTATCCAGCTGATTTAATTAGCTGACTTAACTAAGTAGCCAGCTGGCTACCCAGCAGACTTAACTAGCTAGCTACCTAGTTAGACAGCTGGATAGCCAGCAGACTTAACTACCTGACATAACTAGATAGCCTGTTGGCTAGCCAGCTCACTTAACTAGCTACCTACCTACATAGCCCACTGGCTTTCCAGCTGACTTAACTACCTTACTACTTAGCTAGCAAGCTGATCAGAGAGCTGACTTAACTAGGTTACATTACTTGCTAGCCAGCTGACTCAATTAGCTAGCTACCCTGCTAGGAATCTGGTTAGCAAACTGACTTAACTAGCTAGCCAGATGACTTAACTAGCTGTCTTAAACAGCTATCCAGCTGGCTAGTCAGGTGAATTAACTAGCTAGCTACCTAGCTAGCCAGCTGGGAAGCCAGCTGAATTAACTAGCTGACTTATCTAGCCAGCCAGCTGACTAGCCAGCTTACTTAACTAGCTTGCTATCTAGCTTGCTAGCTGGCTAGCTAGCTTGCTTAACTATTTGATTAACCAGCTAGCCAACTGGCTATCCAGTTGACAAAACTAACTTAATTAACTACTTAGTGAGCTGGTTAACCAGCTGACTTATCTTGCTCTCTAACTCCCTAGCTAGCTGGCTAGCCAGTTGACTTAACTAGCTGACTTAATTAGCAAGCCAGTATGCTAGCCA
>NW_006989724.1:0-449 GCF_000164805.1 Carlito syrichta
CTTCCTTTCCCTTCCTTCCTTCCTTCCTTCCTTCCTTCCTTCCTTCCTTCCTTCCTTCCTTCCTTCCTTTCTTTCTTTTCTTTTCTTTCCTCACTAGGTTGTCCATGCTGCTCTCAAATGGCCAAAGCTGTGGGGTGGTGAGTCGCCTGGCCCTCCCAAACCCACAGGTTTGATAGTCACACCCTCCCTTTCCCTGAGGATCCACTGGATCGGTGCAATTGGATCTACCCCGGGGAACAAGGCGGAGGAACAAAGGTCGCCCTGGCAGAGAGACGCCCATGCACCAAGCACTACCCTCATGGAGGATTTGGCAGGCAAATCCAGCTGCCCACTTCGGGGTCCTGGGTCATTGGAAGGGAGCGGGCCTCATGGTAAGGCCCAGAGAGTGGAGTGGAGGCTGGGAGCGAGGCTCACGACTCTCATACTGGTGATCTGGTAGGCCAAGGCCA
>NW_006989725.1:0-2719 GCF_000164805.1 Carlito syrichta
TCAAGGGCATCTGTTTTGCAAAACTTCTTACCTAGGATGAAGCTACAAATATAATGGTGACAACCCTGAGGAGCAGGGTAGCATCAATATGAAGTCAACTTTTCCATTTTCCAAAACATGCACTGATAACAACTTGGAAACACCTCTCTTGGAAAAGGAGAGAAAAATAGCAGTTTAACTTGATTGTTGATAAAAGTGCTTCCTTTGATGACCTCCTTGAGATAGTCATAATACTTTAGCACCTAAATTATGAAGCAAGTTTCCAAAAGGTGAAGTATTCTTTCCTCATGCTTCCATAGGGAGAAGAACATTCTTTGAACTTTTACAAAATTGACTTACAAATTTTCTTTGGGATTGCACATATTTAGATCCCAGAAACAATGCAATATTTGTCTTAAATTCTATGTCATTGCCTAATTAATTTTAGCAGTGAGGTAATTCTCCTGTTTAAGCTGCAATTAGAGTAAAGGGCATGAGTTTATAACTCTTCATGGAACATTGATCCCATCTCGGCTCAATTGGACTTTTCCAACTCTTATCTAGATACACCCCTCTGGGAAAATTAGAGAAAGTCTCCAATTATGCCAAGAAGTAGGTAGCATGCTGGTATTTCTTTTTAAGCATAATGACTTTGATTGTCCCTGAAACAATGTTCTTGTAAGGGCATTCCAGAACAACTTTTATATTTTACTGGATTCCCACCACACTTTGATCTCTGAACTGGCACAAGAGATCACACCATAGTCAATGATTTATTATACCAACAATCTTCCAACCTGTACTGTTATATTTTCTGTTTAACATCACTAGAAACATCTAAGGTTTTCTTTCAGCTATGCTTAAAGACAATTTTGGAATCTCATTTCTTTGTGAAAGTGTTTAACATACATTCAAAAGGTTAATAAATAAATAAATAAATGAAAAAGGAGTTTGGTGTTAGACTCAGTACATTGCACTGCAAACTATTTGAATAGGTAGATCCATCTGCCACCTATTGGTGGCAAATGAAGGAAAAATCTGGTAAGTTTATTTTTTTCCTTGCTATGCTTTAAAGAAATTCTGACATTTTTTCTGTCAAACTCTTACCTAGTACGAAGCTACACAGCTAACATGGAAGCTTTTAGTTGCTGAGCAACAAAGTACGTTTGTAGACAACTTTGTCACTCACTCATGAATGCACTGGTTACCTTTGGATAACACATCTCTGGTACAGGAAGAGAAAAAGAATGTTTTATAACGTACTTTTTGAAAAAAGCATGTCCTTTAGTGAACCCTATGAAGCAATCATAACATTCTAGCGCATAGGATACAAAACATGTTTTCATAAGTGACCATGCTTTTCCCTCATAGCTTCCATCAGGAGAAAGACTTTCTCTACCTAATTTTATAAAAATTAACCTAGCTATCTTGTGTGACTTATTTCAACCTCTGAAACAAGGAACTGTGCAGTCTTAAATTCTATAGGCTTAGCTAAATTAATTCCAAAAATAAAACAATCTGGAGCCTAAGTTGCAGTTTGAGTAAAGAGTGTGCATTTTTATCTCTTCGTAGAGTTTTGAGCATTGTTTTGTTTCTTCTGAGTTTTTACCATTGATTTAGATCCAGCCTCCTGAGATAACTAGCAAACTGTATCCAATTAAGCCCAGAAGCAGGTTTCACCCAGGTCATTCTCCTGAAGCTTAATGATCTCTATTGCTCAGCAAAGCATTGTTCTGAGAAGGGAATGCAGAGCACGTTTTAGACGTTGATGGAGTCTCACCACGCTTTGTTCTCTCAACTGAAACAAATATCAAAAGGCATGCCGTTATTTATTACTCAAAGTGTCTTCCAATATGCACAACTGTGTTTTGTCTTTAACATCGCTGGGAACATCTGTAGTTTTATTTCACAAAACTTCAAAGGCAATTTGGCAATCTCCTTTCTTTGAAAAAGTGTTTTACTTACTACAAAATACATAAATAAATAGATCAATAAATTATTAAGTGAAAAAAGAATGTGATAGGCTCAATAGGTTATACTGCAGACTGTTTGAATGAGAGGATCTATGTAACAATTGTTGGCAGCAATAAAGGACAAAGCCAGTTAATATATTTTATTCTTTTTATCTATATGCTTTAAATAAATTCTGATATCTGTTTTTTTAACACAATTTTAGTGAAACTACACAGATAAGTAGAAGCATTTAGAAAGTTAACATCAATTTAGGCTTTAGGTGACATTGCCTCCCTCTGAAGAATACAGTGATTACCTCTGGGCAACATGCCTTTGGGATAGAAAGAGAACAATTAAGTTTTATCTTGTTTTTTACTAAAAGTGCTTTGCTTTTGTGAACCCATGAAATAATTATAGCATTGTAGTCCCGAAGATACAAATTATGGTTTCATAAGGAACTGTGTTCTCTCCTCATAGGTTCCATAAGGAGAAGAAACTTATCTTATTGTACTTTAAAAAATTGGTCTAACAACATTTTTGGGGTTTTTATTATTAAAATCTCTGAAACATTGTAATTTGTAGTATTAAACCCTATGGGTTTGCCTAAGTTAACTACTAAAGTTTAGTAATCTAGAGTCTAGAGCTGCAGTTAGAGTAAAGAGCAAGCAATTTCATCTCTTCATGAACTCTTAAGCCTATCTTGATTTCTTCCCACTTTTTCACCTTTCACCTAGATTCATCCACTTGAAGTAATTACGGAACATCACCTAATTGAGCCCAGAATAAA
>NW_006989726.1:0-746 GCF_000164805.1 Carlito syrichta
GAACTATCTGTCTTATGTAGCTTGATTCCTAGATAGTCATCTTACTTAACTAGCTGAAATAACTAGCTAGCCAGATGGCTACCCACCTGACTTAATTAGCTTTTTAACGAGCTAATGAACTGGTTAGCCAACTGACTTAATAAGTCGATTTAACTAGCTAGGAATCTGGTTTTCAGCTGATTTAACCAGCTGACCTAACCAGGTAGTCAGCTGGGTAGCCAGCTGACTTAACTAGCGGGCTATCTGTCTAGCCAGATGTCTTGCCATCTGACTTACCTAGCAGACTTAAACTAGAAAGCTGACTAGCCAGTTGACTTAACAAGCTAGCTACCTACCTAGCCAGCAGGATAACCAGCTGACTTAACTAGGTGAATTGAGCAGATAGCCTGCTTGCTAGCAAGCTGACTTATCTAGCTACCTACCTACCTACTCAGCTGGCTAGACAGGTGACTAAACTAGATGACTTAACCAGCTAGCCAGTTGGCTAGTCAGCTGATTTAACTGGCTGACATCACTAGCTACCCGGGTAGCATTCTAACTGACTTAACTAGCCTGGTACCTACCTTGCCACTTGGCTAGACAGTTCTCTTAACTAGCTGAATTAACCAGTATCTAGCTGGCTAACCAACTGACTAAAACTAGCTCGCTAAATAGCAAGCCAGCTGCCCAACCTGCTGACTTAACTAGCTGCCTCAACCAGCTAGCTACCTAGCTAGAGAGCCGACTTGAATAGTAGGCTAACTAGC
>NW_006989727.1:0-427 GCF_000164805.1 Carlito syrichta
CCCCAGACTGGAGTGAAGTGGCCGCTCCCGGCCACTGCAGCCTCGCCTGCTGGGCTCCGGCGATCCTTCCGCCTCAGCCTTCCAAGTAGCCGGAATTACAGGCGCACGCTACCACGCCCAGCTGATTTTTTTGATTTATTGTAGAGATGAGGTCTCGCTGCCCAGGCGGGTCTCGAACCCGCGGGCTCAGGCAATCCACTCACCTCAGCCTCCCAAAGGCGCGGGATTACAGGCTGAGCCACCGAGCCCGGCTGGAGTCTGCATTTAACTTGTGCTCCAGAGATTTCCATTGGGTTCAGTAGCAGTCATTCTCTAATTGAGGCCACCTCTCTGCTTGGCTTTTCTCCATGGTTCTACCCTGCTTCCCTGACTCCTGTTCCCCTGAGAGCTGGTCCCCTTGAAACTTGTAGTCTAAGACTGAGCTTCA
>NW_006989728.1:0-746 GCF_000164805.1 Carlito syrichta
CTTGACTCTGATACTATTATAGCTGGGGACTTAAATATCCCACTAACAACCTTAGATAGATAACCAAGGCAAATAACCAACTAAGAGATCTAGAACCTCAACTTGACACTTGACAAAATGTAATTAATACATATCTATAGAACACGCCACTCAACAACCACAGAATATACATTCTACTCATCACCACATGGAATGTACTCCAAGATTGATCACATCCTTGACCATAAATCAAGCATAAACAAATTCATAAGACTGAAATACTCTCATGCACCTTCCCAGACCACAGTGGAATAAAAATAAATATCAACACCAACAAAATTCCTCCAAAATCCACAAAGACATGGATACTAAACAGCATGATGCTGAATGACTACTTGGCCAACACAGAAATCAAAACAGAAATTAAAATATTCCTGGAAACAAATGAAAGTGAAGAAACATCTTACCAAAACCTCTGGGATGCCATGAAAACAGTTCTAAGAGGAGAATTTATATCTCTACAAGCACACATCAAGAAAATGAAAAGATCACAAGTTAACAGTGTAACAAATCACCTAAGGGAACCAAAACCCTTACTCTAGCAGAGGAATCCAGATTATCAAAGTAATAGCCCAAATATGGGACATAGAAGAAAAAAATATATTAGAAAAAAATAAAAAATACTAAAAACTGGTTCTTTGAAAGAATAAACAAGATTGATGGACCTCTAGCAGAATGACCAAGAAAAAGAAAGAAAAAGTTCAAAT
>NW_006989729.1:0-4354 GCF_000164805.1 Carlito syrichta
GTATCACACCTGTCATCTTGGTGCTCTTAGAGGTCAAGGCCAGAGGATGGCTGGAGCCCCTGGGTTCGAGTCAAGCCTGCATTCCTTGCCGAAACCTCACCTATATAAGAAGCCAAACAATGAGCCACGCACGGTGGTGCATGCCTGTCATTCTGGCCACTCAGTAGGCTGCAGCAGAAGGATTGCTGGAGCCCAGCCAGCAGAGGCCATGGTGGCCAAGAGCGGGACCCTGTGCTCCAGCCTGTGTGACAGAGTGGGACTCCAACTCAGAAAAATAATACCAACCACCACCACCACCACAACCACTGACCAGCCTCAGAGGCTCATCTTGGCATCCTAGCCGTTCAGAGGCCCAGACAATAGGATGTAATTAGCCAGCAGGTTCAGCACCAGCCTGGAACATGGGGCAAGACCACGTCTCGGCCATAAAATATAAATCTAAAGATTAGCCAGTCGGGGTGGTGCAGCCACTCTGGGTGCCGAGGTGGGGGAATCACCTGAGCCTGGCACGTGGAGTTCTAGGTGACCTTGAGCATGCCCCTGCCCTCTGGCCTGGGTGGCAGAGTGGGATTCCGACTCCAAATAATAATCACCACCACCAACACCACCACCATACGTGCCACACAGCGTGAGAAGTCACCCACAGGGATGGAAGAGGAAAAGGCACTTTCCAGTCTATCTTTCAAGGGAGGTTTCAAAGGTGGCCACTGAACATGTCCCTCCAGTGCCTTCGGCCATGAGACCCAGAAGGACTGCTTCCACCCTCCACACTCATGCCCCACAACAAAGATGTGTGTGAGCTCACAGAACAGACGGCCCTGAGCTAGGACGGATATTGGGCACAGTGTGATCAAGGCGGTCTGGCAAATTCACAGCAAGCCCAGGATCTGGACACCCTATCTGTCACCTTTGGGTGGGGGGAGGGCCCTGTCCTCTCCCTATCACTCCATCGTCCCCCACCCACGCGGACGTTTCCCTTGGGAGTAGTGAAAGCCTGTCATAATGCACGTGGGAGGTGTGTTTATTGTTGCTGGAGTCTCGGTCTGCCAGGCTGGGGCATGATGGCCCAATCGTGACTCCCTGGACCTCGTCCTATGGGGCTCAGGAAGTCCTCTCCCCTCTGGTCCCAGGCAGCTGGGACTACGGGGGACACCATGCCTGACTCAATTTTGGGAACCTCTCCCCCAGATGAGGTCTGCCCATGTTACCCGGGCTGGTCTCCAATCCCTGGGTTCAGGCAGCCTGCCACATCGTCCGACCAGGGCATGGGTCTGATGGCTGTGTGCCACAGTTCTTGGCCTGGACTCACGCATTCTGTCTGTGGGGGCAATGTCAAGGAACACCACTGGACAGAGGCCACCACATCCTGTGTAGCCGGGACCATGGGTGACACCAAGCACAAGTCCAGTGTTTTCCTTACGGGGAGTGATGAGGTCTCACCACGTGGCCCAGGCTGGTCTTGAACTCCAGGCTCCAGCGGTTTCCCACCTCAGCCTGCCTAAGCCATAGCCTGATTTCCTGCCAATCCACCATCTTTTGGGAACTCTGGGTCAAAGGCTGAGGCCTTCTTCCCAAATGATCTCTGTCTGTTCACGATGATCCCAAGAGCATACACAAATGGATCCTCTTCTTTTTTTTTCCTTTGTTCCTTTTTTTCTTTGAGTTGGAGTCTCACTCCATTGCCCAAGCTGTAGGGCAGTGACTTGCTCCCGGCCACTGCATCCTCGCCCCCCCCGGGGTCTGGTGAGCCTGTCCCCACCTTCTGAGGAGCCAGAATGACAGGCACCTGCCACCACAGCTAGCTCATTTGGGTTGTAGGGTAGAGATGACATCTCGCCAAGGTGCCCAGGTGGTTCTCGGCTGGTGAACTCAGGTCAGCCAGTGGTCTCAGCCTCACAAAGCCCTGGGATCACAAGGCTGAGCTCCCGAGCCCAGCCACGATTCTTCACTGAAAATGAACCAAAAGCCCTGGTGCGGTAGCCCATGCCTGTAATTCCAGCAATCTGGAGGCCGAGGCAGGAGGATGGTTGGAGTTCCAGAGCCCAAGGCCTGTCAGGGCCACACAGGGAGACCCTGTCTCTGCACCCATCCAAACACGTGGTCTGGTGTCCAGGTGCCCATTGTCCCAGCCACACCGAAGGCTAAGGGGGTGATCACCAGAGCCTGCAATAATGAGGCTGGCGGTGAACACCAGTTGTGTCCCAGGCCCCAGCCTGGTCCACAGAGACAGACACTGTCTCCAAACACACCAGAATCGTACACAGATTCTCAACTGTGTGTGGTGTGTTCACAGAATGTCTGGCATTAGTGTCTGAAAAAATGAGATTGGGGGGAAGAAATGTCTCCAGGAGAGGGATGAGTCCCTGGTCTTTCTTGGAGGAAGTCCCTCATTGCCGAGTCGACAGGTCAGCCAGCCTGGGGCACATTTATCACCTCAGAGAGGATGGCCAGCAGGAACCCAGGCAGGGGGCAGGAATTGGGAGGAATTTGGGCTGGAAGATGCCAAGCTTGGGATACCCTCACTTGTGTGGTTGGCAGGAGAGAAGAACTGAGACCAGAAGGATTGCAGGAAAATGAATTCTTTTTCTTTCTTTCTTTCTTTCTTTCTTTCTTTCTTTCTTTCTTTCTTTCTTTCTTTCTTTCTTTCTCTCTCTCTCTCTCTCTCTCTCTCTCTCTCTCTTCCTTCCTTCCTTCCTTCCTTCCTTTCTTTTCTTTCCTCAGTAGGTTGCCAAGTCTTCTCTCAAACCACCCAACTCGGGCCATCTTCTCATTCTGGACTTCTCAAACTGCTGCGATCATAGCCTTTCCATTTGGTCGACATCCTGATCTGCCTGCCTAGTCTTGAAATCTGTGCTGGAGGCAATCCTTCTGCCGACCCCTGCCGTCACCCAAGGTTATCATGGTTTTGCTTGGGTTCAAGGTGGGGGCTTGCTATGTTGTCCAGCCTGCTCTCAAGTTCCCAGGCTAGGCCTTTTCCCATCTCAGCCTCCCCAAGTGCTGAGGTGACAGGCATGAGTCATCCTGCAGTATCTGCTCCCCTGAAGTTTTTAGATTCAGGACCTCCCTTTCCCCAGGGCAGCCCCTGGGAGGAGTGAGTGGGTCCACCCTTGGGATTGAGGTAGGTGGTGGGGTGGGCACCCTGGCAGAGACACACCCATGAGCCTGGCCCTCGCCTGGTGGAAGGTTTGGCAGGCGACTCCAACAGCCCTCTCCAGTGTCTTGGGTCACTGGAACAGAGCAGGCCTGGTTGTAGGCACCCAAGAGGGGTGTGGAGGCTGGACACTGCAGCTAATGCCTGTCATTCCAGCGATCTGGGAGGCCAAGGTGAGAGGATGGCCTGAGCCCCCGGGTTCGAGACCACCCCAGGCCCCGGCACTTTAGCGAGACCTCGTCTCTACAAGAAGCCAAAGAAAATTAGTGGAGCATGGTAGCCCATGCCTGTTGATCCGGCCACTCAGGGAGGAAATGGTGGGTGGACTCCGGAGGCCAGCCGGAGGAGTCTGCATTGACCAAGAGCACATCACTGCACTCCAGCCTGGGCAACAGAGCGGGACTCTGACTCAGAATAATAAAACAAACCGCCACCACAACAACCATAGACCAGGCTTCGGGGCTAAGCCTGACATTCCAGCCCTTTGGAGTCCAAGGCAAGTTGATGGCCTGAGCCTGTGGGTCCAATACCAGCCTGGGACACAGGACAAAACCTCATCTCAGCCATCAGAAATAAATCCAAAGATTAGCCGGGTGTGATGGCATAGGCCTGTGGTTCCAGCCCCTTGGGGATCTGAGGCAATAGGATCACCTTAGTCCGGCAGGTGGAGCCCACAGTGGCTGTGAGTGTGCCCCTGCACTCTGACCTGGGACACAGACCAGAATTCCAATTCCAAATAATAGTAATCACCTCCACCACCACCATCACCACCACTGCCACCAAGAATGAGGAGTTACCCTCAGGGATGGGAGAGAAAGAGGCATTTTCCTGATCTCTTGTTCACGGGAGTTTTCAAAGGTGGCCATCAGGCAAGTCTGTCCTGCACCTTCAGCCACACGCCCCAGAAGGCCAGACTCCACCCTCCACACTCATGCACCACAGAAAAGACATGTATTAGCTTGCGGAACAGACAGCCCCAAGCTACGGCATCTGTTGGGCACAGAGCAATCAAGGCAGTGCAGCAACACCACAGCTAACCCAGGCTCCAGTCACCCTATCTGCAACCTATGGGTGGGGGGAGGACCCCTTCCTCTCCAGATCACTCTGTCGTGTCCTGCCCACGTGGACCTTCCCTGTGAGCCCAGGATGCCCATTGTGAAGCCGTGGGAGGCATCTTTGTTGTCCCCTGAGTCTCTGTTGACC
>NW_006989730.1:0-750 GCF_000164805.1 Carlito syrichta
TTCCCTAATGATCTCTGTTCACTATGATCCCAACTACATATACAAATGGATACTTTTCTATCTTTTTTTCTTTAAGTCAGTCTTACTCTGTTGCCCAGGCTGGAAGGCAGTGGCTCGCTTCTGGCCACTGCAGCCTTGGTTCTCTGGGATCTGGTGAGAATTACCCCCTGGACATCTGAGTAGAAGGAACGACAGGCACGTGCCAACATGCCTGGCTCATTTGGGATGGAGGTTAGAGACAAGGTCTCGCTGAGTTGCCCAGGAGCATCTCAAACTTGTGGGCTCATCCCAGCCACTGGTCTCGCCCTCCAATGTGCTGTGATAATGAGGCTGAACCTCCAAACTCGGCCTTCATCGAAAATGAAAAAGAAGGCCTGGAGTGGTGGCCAATGCCTGGAATCCCAGCACTCTGGGAGGCAGAGGTGGGAGGATGGCTGGGACCCAAGAGTGAAAAGCCACCCGGTGTCACGCAGGGAGACCCTGTCTCCACCAACATCCAAACAGAAAGTCTGGGGTCATGGTGCCCATCGCCCAGCCACTCCGGAGGCCAAGGCAGGACGATCTTCTGAGCTCTGCAGCTGCAGTCTGCAGTGGCTGTGCTCTGCAGCTGCAGTCTGCAGTGGCCATGAACATGCTCTGTGCT
This sequence comes from Carlito syrichta, assembly GCF_000164805.1. Taxonomy (NCBI): domain Eukaryota; kingdom Metazoa; phylum Chordata; class Mammalia; order Primates; family Tarsiidae; genus Carlito; species Carlito syrichta. The sequence goes on from NW_006989730.1 coordinate 644, forward strand.
CCGGCCTGGGTGACTGACCTAGATTATGATTCCACCACCATCATCACCACCCCTGCCACACATCGAGAGGAGTCACTCTCAAGGATGGAAGAGGTAAAGGTTCTTTC
>NW_006989731.1:0-674 GCF_000164805.1 Carlito syrichta
AGCAGCAGTTTGGGATGCCTAGGCCGAAAGGCTGATCCAAGTTGGGGGTTTGACAGCAGCCTGGCAAACCTAGTGAGGAATGAAAACAAAGAAAGAAAAAAAGAAAGAAAGAAAGAAAGAAAGAAAGAAAAAGAAAGAAATCCATTACCCTGAAAACCTTCTGCACCACGACCCCAGATCCCTTGCTTGGATGGGTGCGGAGATGGGTCTCCCTGTATGGCCTGGGCTGGCCTTGAGTTCCTGGGCTCCAGCCATCCTCCAGCCTCGGCCTCCCAGTGCACTGGGATTCCAGCTGTGGGCCATCATGCCTGAACTTCTCATTCGTTTTCAATGAGGGTTTGAGTCCAGGCTCTGGGGCTTAGCCTCATTATCCTAGCATATGAGGAGGCTGAGGAATGCAATCAGCTCAAGCCCATGGCTCCGAGACTTGCCTGGGTCACTTGCAAGACCTCATCTCTACACTCCATCCCAAATGAGCTGAGTGTGGTGGTGTGCACCTCTTGTTCCATCTCCTTGGAAGGCCAGGGGTGATGGCTCACTGGAGTCCAGTACGCCAAGGCTGCAGTGGGCGAAAGTGAGCCACCGCCCTCCAGTCCAGGTGACAGAGTGAGACTCTGACTCAAAAAAGAAAGAAAAGAGACATCCATTTGTATATGGTGTTGGGATCATCATGA
>NW_006989732.1:0-740 GCF_000164805.1 Carlito syrichta
CAAGGTAAAATGCTGCTGTTCAAATATACAAACACACACACACACACACACACACACACACACACACACACACACACACACTACATGCTTTTACTTCTAAAACAAACTGCCTTGACTGGTATTGACTTTTAATGCACTCTTACAAGCAAATCCCCTAAAGGCAAATACCTGTATATTCCATCCTCCTGGCATGTAACTATTTTAGGTCAGTAGCAAAATCCAGCTTGTAAGGTAAGAGGATTCTAGTTTGTTTTTGTTTTTTTTGCTTTTAAACATATCTTGAGACCAATTAATGCCTTTAGAAAATGAAGTCAAGCCAAACAGAAGTTGATCTTCTCTGAGCTAAACAAGTAAATAATTTTTTTAAAAGGGCACCTCACATTTCACATTTTTTTTATACACATCCCTCCACCCTACCTTCCTACCCTAATTCTCCATTGCTGGTTCAGAACAAATCATTTATTCTGCAAAAGAAGGCTACGTGCTTCTATTTCTACAGCCAAGAAGTATGCAGCAGAAGCAGGTGAGAGGGATTGTTGACAACCAAGATCAGGACCAGGAGGGGGTCATATGGAAATCTGTGGTTATCAAGACCTGACAAAAGGTCATGGGAGCAACCGTAAGTTGCACTTGCACAGAGCAACCCTTATGTTTGACACCTTTTCTCATCATGTATCACTTAGAGATTGGCTGATCAACTACGTACCCAAGTGAAGAAGAGATTTTCTCTCAGACGTAAT
>NW_006989733.1:0-713 GCF_000164805.1 Carlito syrichta
CAGCTTCTGAATATATGTTTATGTCTAAATATAAAAAGTGATCACTAAGTTATGTTGCTCTGTTATTTATTCATTTCTTCCAAGGTTCAGAGGCAAGGAAAAATTGTTGACAGAAAGAAACTACCAAAGTAACCTCTTACAACTTATTTTCAACTGCACAAAATTTAACAAGATAGACAGTGTAATGGGCTCCAAAAAATATCTCAATTGGTTAACAAAATTAAATGCTTTTACATTGCTTTTACATTGACCAAAATAAAGCTAAATTATAAATTAGTGACATAAAGATATTTTTAAAATTCTCAAATATTTAAAAGCAAAATAATATACTCCTAAAGAGCACATGGGTCTAAAATGAAATTAAAAGTAAATTAGAAAGCAATTTAAACCACATAAAAATACATCAAGATGTCATAATGAATAAAGTTTCTTAATTATTTTTGAAAATACCTTACATTTTACAGTCATTGCATGCCTTTACTTTTATTAAAAACATTCTCATTTTTTCTTTCTTCATTTGTAATTTAAATGTTAACTACTTACTGAAAATGTTTGTCTCATCTATAGGGTTTTCACCTTTTGAAGATTTAATAAAATGGATATATTATTATCCTGCACTTAATGAATGTTTTTATAAATTACTTTTAAAACAACTGTCCAGACAGACTCAATCAGGAAGATGGCTGCCGAGCCAGTCAGACTATGCGGTGCCC
>NW_006989734.1:0-780 GCF_000164805.1 Carlito syrichta
TTGGAGGGGTGCGGAGGTGGGAGTGGATCAGACAGTGAAGAGAAAAGCCAGCTTCCCTTTATCCATCATTTTGGAAGCAGAACTCCCAACTCCTTTTCTGATTAGCAGGCCAGAAATATAAGACAACTTTCATAATATGCTAGACTATCTACCAAAGTTCCCCAAAGCTAACAAATGGTCAAATATTGAACAGTTTCCCCGGGTGGTCAGGAATAAGACAAAAACTACCATCACTATCAGTATTTAGAATTGGCAAGAGCATTAAGGAAATAACAGTAATAAAAGACTTCAAAATTGGAAAGAAAGAAATAAAACTACCATTGTAGTATGATTGTGTACTTAGAATATCATAATCTAAGTAGTCTTAAAATTCATATGTGAATTAATTAAGACACTGGTTAGGCCAGGCTCGGTGGCTCAGCCTGTAATCCCGCGCTTTGGGAGGCCGAGGTGAGTGGATTGCCTGAGCCCGCGGCTTTGAGACCCACCTGGGCAACTTGACGAGACCTCATCTCTATAATAAATGAAAAAAATTAGCCAGGCATGGTAGCGCCTGCCTGTAGTTCCAGCTACTTGCAAGGCTGAGTCAGATCGATTGCCGGAGACCAGCAAGTCGATGCTGCGGTGTCCAGGAGCGTGCCACTGCGCTTCAGTCTGGGCGACAGAGTGAGACTCCAACTCAAAAAAAAAAAAAAAAAGACACTGGCAAATACAAGTCAATGTGTAAAATCAATTGAGTTTCTGCATGCTAGCAACAAAAAAGCCAAACCAACTTTAAAA
>NW_006989735.1:0-380 GCF_000164805.1 Carlito syrichta
GGCTGTATCCCTGCACTTTTGATGGTTTCTTTTGATTTACAGAAATTTATTAATTTGATTAGATCCCACTTGTCGAACTTTCTTCTTAACACATGGGTATTTATGGCTCTGAAGAGGAATTAGTTTCCGGTTCCACTTTCCCTAATGGTGTGTCCTGCGTTTTCTAAGATTATTATAATTTGGTGTTTTACGTTTAGGTCTTTGATCCATTTAGAGTTAATGTGAAAAGTGAGAGATAGGGTTCCTATTTCAATCTTGTGCATGTTGTCACCCTTTTCCCTGCCCCATATTTGGATTATGTTCTCCATTGACCAGTGGGTCTTGGAGGTGTTTTCAAAGATGAGTTGGTTGACGATATGACCATTTCATTCTCTGTCCTG
>NW_006989735.1:2310-3332 GCF_000164805.1 Carlito syrichta
CCAAATAAAATCAGTTGCATGTTTTACAGCTTTCATTTATTTATTTATTTATTTATTTTAATTTTTTAAAAAGTATTGGTTACTATTCAGAGTTAGATATACATCCATTGATGATACAAGGTCCCTGGTTGATGAGGTATGCCCTTCCCTTCCTTAGCAGTATCCCTCCACTGCCAATCTCATCCCTCCCACTAAACAGGTTTCCGCTACTGCCAATCACTTTCTTGCAGCACTATAAGTGATTATGTTCAGCTCATGAGTGAGAACATATGGAACTCTGTTCTTTGGTTCTGTGATAAATCACTGAAAATGATCTACCTCATATTCATCAAGAGAGTAAGTGTCTGCTCTCTGCCGTATCTCTTCTTATGAAAAGTGTCCAATCACGTATTTTGTACACTTTTCAAAGGGAATGTTTGTCTGATTTTTCTGAGTGTTTGAGTTTCTTGTAGATCCTAGAGGTAATACCTCTTTAGTGATATGTAGCTGGAGAATCGTTTTGCCCATTCTATAGGCTGTATCCCTGCCCTTCTGATGGTTTCTTTTGTTTTGAAGTATATTAATTTGATGAGATCCCACTGGTCTTACTTTCATCTCAAGGCATTGGTATTTAGGGCGCTGAAGAGGAATTAGTTCCCAATTCCAGTTTCCCTAATGGTGTCTCCTGCGTGTAATAAGATTATTTTAATGTGTTGTGTTACGTTTAGGTCTTTGATCCATATAGAGTTAATGTGAATGGTGATAGATAGGGGTCCTGTTTCAATCTTGTGCATGTTGTCAGCCTTTTCCCAGCACCATTTATTTTAGATGTTCTCCATTACCCAGTGGGTCTTTGAGATTTTTTGAAAGATGAGTGGGTTGAGAATTTGAGGATTTCATTCTCAGTCCTGGTCCATTGTTCTATGGACCAATTCTTGTATCAATATCAAACTGTGTTGATAACTATGAGCATATAGTAAAGTTTGAAGTCTGGAACTGGGATAGTTACTGCTTTGTTTTTTTGATAAGATTCTTTTGGCTAT
>NW_006989736.1:0-745 GCF_000164805.1 Carlito syrichta
CTGGTTAGTTAAGCAGGCTGGCTCTCTGACTGCCCAGCCAGCAGCCTGCCTAATTTAGCCGGTTGGCTAGCCAGCTGGCCAGCCCGCAAGCTGGCTAGCTGGCTCACTAGCCAATTAACCAGTCATGCAGCTAGCTAGTTAAGCCAGATGGCTAGCAGTGCAGCCAAACATTTGTCTTGCTAGTTAAGTCAGCTGACAAGCCAAACATCCAGCCAACTTGCAAGTCAGGTATTTGTCAACTAGCTATCCTACTAGCTAGTTAAGTCAGCTAGCAAGTCAGCTAACTATTCAGCAGCTAATTAAGTCAGCTAGCTATTCAGCTTGCTAGTCAGTTAGGAAGCTGGTCAACTAGATAGTTAAGTCAGCTATCCAGCTATCTAGCCAGTTAACTAGCTATTTAAGTCAGGTACCTAGACAGCTAGATAGCTTGCTTGGTGTTCAGTTTTCAGCTACATAGACAGCTAGCTAGTCAGTTACCTAGTTAATTCAGCTGCCCTATCAGCTAGTTACTTAGCTAACTTGTCGGCTAGAAACTCATCTAGCTGGTAATCTAACTAGTAGGATCGCTCGCTTTCCATCAGGTCAGCTAACTAATCGGTTCCTTTTCCTGCCAACTGGTCAGCAAACGAGTCATCTCGATCTTCAGACAACATGTCAACTACTTGTCAGCTCTCTACAGGTCAACAAGGTAGCTAGCTAGTTGGCTTTTTCTCCAGGCGACTAGTTAAGTCAGCTCACCAGTCGG
>NW_006989737.1:0-654 GCF_000164805.1 Carlito syrichta
TCACCTAGTGATAGCAGGAATATGAAGCCCATTAACTTGACCAAACAACAGTGGCTAGCTTTTAAAGAATAACTATGAAAGTCACTTACTGTGAAAATACATACACTAATCTTTACTTTGGATAAACGTATAAAGTGAATGAAACATAATGAAATAAAACTAACACAACTAAAATTATTATGGTTGCATAATTGCCAGTGAGCTTTTAAGTTTAGGATAATGGTGATTTGGCTGTTTTTCCTTATGCTTGGCAACCTCCTGGAAAACATCTTTGTCTTAAGATAGGCAGTGGAGCAATTATTACTATCTTTGAGGCACCAGCTTTATCATTGTGTGAACTTAAACTTATGAACTTAAAACAATCTTCAAAGTAGCTATAAAACACTAAACTATAACACTAAGACTAATTAATGACACAAAGTAAAAACCTTGTTAAACATAACTAGAGCCTAATAATTTTTGTCAATCCTCATACATATGTATATTGATTATATAAACTTGTATGATATTACATTTACCAATTATGATTAATACATGGATAAAACAATTATCATGTCTAGAATAGCACTGTCAGCAACTTTCTTCAAAAGAGTCCCAAATTACAGTCCCTTGAAGTGCTTCAAGAAAGTTCCCAGGTGCACGGTTCTTCATGTA
>NW_006989738.1:0-3821 GCF_000164805.1 Carlito syrichta
GCCACTGCACTCCAGTCTGGGCGACAGAGTGAGACTCCAACTCACAAAAAAAAAAAAAAAAAAAAAAAAACCTTAGTGATAAGTGTATTCTTGGAACATTGAGTTCTGTCATCAAATCCATTTTGTGACTCTTCCTGTCATAAAAACCTAAAGTTTTCTTCTCTTGTGACTCACACTGTTAGTTCAGTGCCAAATAAAAAGTCATAGTTTTGCTTTATCACTAAAAAAAACATTGAGATGGAAAAACAAAAATATCTCATGAGATGATTGCCTTTTACAATATGCCAAGAAAATTAAGGCTTGCATGTTTATGATAAATTAGTATAGATTTTTGGACTGTATGTTTAGAATATGTATGGTGAAAAAACCAACTTAAAATGATGTAAATTCACATTTGCATAATTTCTAGACTAAAAGACTTCACTATTGATTAAAAACAAATGTGAACAGGACACCACTTCTTAATTTAAAACTTCCCTTTAAATTGAGCTGATATTTTTTGACAAGTGGGAAATACTATGAAATAAAAGAAAACAATTTTTTTCACTTATATTAAATAAGTGATTATGAATAAGTGTAATTTTCTGTTGCAATGAAGACTGATATATCTATGTTTTCTATGATAGTATTTTAAGGCTTATGTGTATGATTCTGTTATTTATTGAAGTTTTGTCTCTGATATGGAGGTCCAATTTTAAGATTCTGCATTACTAAGCATTTACTCCTTATTTTTAAAAAATAGTACTATATTGAAAAGACTTCTACTTCCAGAAAGATGGAATTGATGTACATTTATCTATTCCTTCCACTGATTTCAACTGGAAATTAGAAGTAAGACAAATGTAATAAGATGCTGAAAGCTAAGAAAAGAAGGTCTACAGCTGGAAAACATGGGCCCCAAAGAACAACACATTGGTAAGGTCCCTAAGTCTTCTTTTTCCCTCATATAAAAGCAGCCAATCTGGAAATACCAATTAACACATAAAAACAAGGCTCCAAGAAACTCTTATTCTCTCTAGCCCAAGAACCAGGAATAAGGTACCCCACCAAACCAGAAAACTTTCCAATAATCATTCATTTCCAGTCAAACATCACAGATAAAACTTCAGTTAAAGGGCTCAACAAGAACGGAGATGACACGAGTGAAGAGAAGCCCTACATCCCCATCCTTCCTGCTCAAGGATGAGTAGAGATCATAAAGACTTTGATTCTTGGGGCATGTAAAGAGCTTTCTTGTGATGTCAAAGAAGGCTAAGATTGCAGATAAGAGTTTTCATCCTCTGGAACTATGATGACACACTTGGTGTCATTGGAGACCAGATGAGCACACGACACTTCCATCCCCACTTGTGACAACAAATGTTCCTCCTATTCCCAAATGGGGTGGCATCAGAATAGATGGTGGAGTTTCAGAGTCTTCAGCACTATTCCATGGTAAAGAGGCCACATCCTTCTGTTGTGTCACTGAGGCCACATAGAAGTGGGTAAAAGGATTCCTCCTCTCCCACAGCCAGAATAATGTCAGAGGAAGTCTAATAGGACAAACTTGAATTCTGAACCCCACCCAACAGTAATAAGAAACTCCTCTAAGTCAAGGGAGGGCAAATAGAAGCCAATGAAGAACTTGCATCCATAGAGGCCTAACAAAGAACCTGGACTTCCACCTTCATCTAGGAGTAGAGCAACAGCAAACCTCTTCTACAAATAGAGTAGTGTTAGAGATTTAAATATCATCTATAACCTCATAATATAATTCATAAAGAAGTTCAGGTAAAAATACAAAATCACTCATCATATCAAGATAAAATCTCATATCTAATGAGAAAGACAATTGACAGCTCCCAACACTGAGATGATGCAGATGTTAGAATTATCTGGCAATGATTTTTAAAGCAGTCATCATAAAAATGCTTCAGTAAACAATTACAAATGTGCTTGTTACCAATGAAAAGTCACCTTAAGGAGCAGAGAGTATCAGCCAGCTATCTATCTATCTATCTAGCTAGATAATGTGAAATGTCTGTAAACCTATATGACTGTATAGCATATAATAACCTGTAAAAGCTTGTGTGACATAAGTAACTAAATCTTCCATTATAGTTGCATGCTTGCTGCCCAAATACAGCCCCTTCCTTTTGTAACAAGAACTGCTCTTAGCCCCTGAGGTGTAACTTTCCTTGTTTCTTGAAAATCCCCTACCCACTACATCCTGTTAAGCAAACAGCAGTTGGTCTATGACCAACTAAGCAAGCAGGTAGTCACAAATTATTCCATCCCTGACCCTGACCCCTCCCTGAAATATAAACTGTAATTGCAAAAGCTGTGGTTTTTGCCTATAAAAGCCGCCTGCTTGCTTTGCTTGGGGTCAAGAGATTTTTAGTGGCATTAGCCCACTTTCAGCTGCTAGCTATTAAAGGACTCAAATCTGACTCTCTGAGTGTTGGTGATTATTTTCTTATACTCCAGTCATAACTCTTGGAGGCTCCAGTGAGATCTAATTGCCAAACTTGGCAGGTGACCTCTCTCTTGCTCTCCCCATCTTGATGGGGAAGTTACAGGGTCCCATAACCTCTCATCGAGTTTGCAGTGAGTTAGAATGACTGCTGACTTCCCTTCACTGAATCTTAGTCTGCCTGCACTTTCTGAAGAGGTAAGAGTCTGTTTATTCTGTTTCTTCTGTTTATGGTCATAAATCTGTTAGGGAGGTCGGAGCCTGATGAGGTCATTCCTTAGGCTCTGTTTGTTGATGCAAGACATTGGTAGAACAGAATCTCAGTTTAATATTTCTTGATTTCTGTGTGCTTATGCAGTTTCTGGACCCCTGTCATTCTTGGTCTCTTTCCTTTCTCTGCCTAATTGCTGTTCTCTTTGCTACAGGGCTTGCCTCTGCTACACCTTTGGATTGGTCATCAACGACCAGATTTTTGTTGGCTATTGCATATCTCCTCATAATAACAAGTTTGTAGTCATTAGGTGTCTCCTGTGATCTCCTGGTTTTGACAATATGGGACAAAAGACTTCTAAGTCTTCTAGTCCCTTGGACTGTATGTTAAGGAACTTCTCTGCCAGTTTTGCAGAGGACTATGATGCCCGTCTCTCAAAAGGCAGACTCCAAGCCCTCTGTGAGGTTGATTGGCCTGTGTTTAATGTTGACTGGCCCTCCACAGGGTTTCTGGATATACATGTCACCCGAGCTGTCTGGAGGTTTGTTGCTAGTAACAGGGGGTCCCTACACCCAGATCATTTTCCCTATATTGACCAATGGCTAATTCAGGTCAAAAGTCCCCCAACTTGGCTCAAGACATGTACCTTGAGAGAGAGGGCAGGGTCAAGGACCCCTAGTCATATCCTGGTCACTAAGTCCCTTGGTGGGCCAGGCAATGACAATTCTCCACAGCCAAAACCCCTGAACACTAAGAATGTGACTCCAACACCTTTTTTCCCAATTGCCTCAGTTCCCACTCCAACAGGGTTATATCCTGTTCTCCCTCCATCTATGGAGGACCCTCTTGAGGTGCTGGTCACTCTCACCTGTAACCCATTGCCATATAGCCCTCAGTCTTTTCCTACCATCACCTCCTCCTCCCCAGGTGTCATCTCTTTCACTTCCCCTTTACCTGGGTCCCCACCTTTGGCTACCCGACTTCAATCTCTGACAGATTCGGCACTGCTCCTATCCCTCTGGGAAGGTCTCCCTCCACTGGGATTGGACTGAACTGAGCAGCCTTTCTTTCTCCAGCTCAGATTTGTACAATTGGAAACATTAAAATCTGATGTTCTGGACAAGCCACAGGCTCTAATCTCCTTAATGGAGTCAGTCA
>NW_006989739.1:0-765 GCF_000164805.1 Carlito syrichta
CTCAGCCTCCCAGGGGACAGAGCTGATGGCCGTGAGCCATGGTGCCCAGCCTGGACTTGCATGTTGTGTCAGCAGGGGCGATGCAAAGGAATGCCCTGAGAGATAGGCCATGGCCTCCAGTGTAGCCAGGTGCGTGGGCACCACAATGCGAGATACCAGTGTTTCCAATACAGGGAGCAATGAGGTCTCACTCTATGGCCTAGGTTGGTCTCGAACTCCCAGGGTCCAGCGGTTCCCTGCTTCACCCTCCCAAAGCCACAGCCCAAATGCCTGCTGATCCACTGTCTTTCAGACTGTCTAGGTCCAAGGCAGCATCTCCTTCCCAAATGATCTTGTCTCTTCACTATGATCCAAACTCCATACACAAAAGGATACCCTTATTTTTTTTTCCCTTTTAACTTTTTGTCTTTGAGTTGGAGCCTCACTCTGTCTCCCAGGATGGAGGGTGGTGGCTCCCTCCTGGTCACCACAGTCTTGGGCCATCAGGCTCCAGTGAGATTTTCCCCAGCCTTCTGAGGAGGCAGAAGGACAGGCAGGTGACTCCACGCCTGGGAAATTTGGGATGGATGGTAGGGAGGAGTTCTCGCTGAGGTTCCTGGGCAGGTCTTGTCCCATGGGCTTGGGCTAGCTGCTGGCCTTGGTCTCCCAAAGTGCTGGGAGGACGAGGCTGAGGCCTGAGCCCCATCTCGATCCATTGTTGAAACAACCAGAATGCTAGGTGTGTGGCACATGCCTGGAATCTCAGCACTCTGGGAGGACAAATCA
>NW_006989740.1:0-644 GCF_000164805.1 Carlito syrichta
CCCATCGTAGACATCATGGAAATTTTTTGGATTGAGAACTCATACAACACACATTCTTTATTCTTCCTTAGTTGGAGACCGTGTAGTGTCCTGTATATGAGGACACTCTATCCCTAGATTCCAGTTTCGAAACCCTGATTCTTGTTTGGCCTTTAGGAAGATGCCATGTAGACTTTTTGAGAGAAGAACCGTATAAAACAGATTTTTTCTTTTTTCTTCGCAAGAGTCCATGTAGTTTCCTGTATATAAGGACTGCTATTACCCACATTCATACCTCGAATCCCTGATTCTTCTTTAGCCGTCAGCAAGATGCTCTGTAGACTTTCAGGACTGAGGACTCGTATAGCCCAGACTCCTTATTTTTAGCAACAACTGTGCAGTTGCGTGTATATGCGTTCTTCCTTTCCCAGATACATGCTTCGAAACCCTGATGCTTGTTTAGACTTTTGGAAGACACCCTGAAGTTTGTTGGTGATTGAGAAGACATGTCACCCAGATTCCTTTTTCTTTCTTAGGAAAAGTCCATGCAGTTGCCTTTATATGAGGATTTCATTTCCCTAGATTATATTTCAAAAACCTAATTAGTGTTTAGCCCTTAGTAAGACACACTGAAGTTTTTTTTTGTATTGAAGTCATGTGTAAAC
>NW_006989741.1:0-715 GCF_000164805.1 Carlito syrichta
TCTTATCAAGAAAGTGGTCAGCCCAGCCTGGGCAACATAGTGACACCTTGACTCTTCAAAAAAAAAAATCAAAATTAGCCAGGTATGGAGGCACGCACCTGTAGTCCCAGCCACTTGGGAGGCTGACTGAGTGGAAGGATGGCCTGAGCCTGGGAGGCTGAAGCTGCGGTGAGCCATGATGGTACCAGTGCATTCCAGCTTGGGCAACAGAGCAAGACCTTGTCTCAAAAAAAAAAAAAAAAAAGGAGAAGAAAAAAGGTGGCCAGTGACTTAAAATGCTGGCTAATCACAACCAGAAGCATAGAAAAATGCATTCATTCAACCATTGTCTGCTTATTAATACAAACCTCTAGTTCACACAGTGAAGCTTAGTTGACCTGAGGACAACACCATCTGTCTTTCTGACTAAATTCAAACAGTGGCTTTAACTGACTTTTCTGAATTAAGAGCATTTGGGCTCCACCTGTGTGCTGAGAGGTCTGTTGGGGAATACTAACCTATCAGTGATTTTTAAGACTGATTCAAACTCCTTGACCAGCAGACATTAGAGGATGAATGAGAAAGTGGAACACATTAAGCAACTTAGAATGGAGGAAAATAATAGCATTAGAGATCACTGTACTTTTGACATTTTATAGTATGTAAATTATAATTAATATGCAAATGGTCACCGTTTACTTGATTCAGAACTCAAAACTTTTCATAATGGGGTTGA
>NW_006989742.1:0-727 GCF_000164805.1 Carlito syrichta
TCATCTATGAAGTTTTTCCAATGACTGGCTTGCCTCCTTAATGGTTGCTCCATTGACTCTTCCTCATCCATTTTGCATACCACAACAAATTGACCTTCTCTGCACTGGATATACCAGTGACTAGCTCTCATCTGTGAGTGGTGCTCTTATGACAGGCCTGTCTATGTGATCGGTACTCCATAATCGACCCTCCCTTGTTATGGTTGCTCTTGTGACTAGCCCTCTTCTGTGATTACTGTGACAGTAAATCGTCCTCCTCTGTATTGGGTGCCCAGTGAGTAAACCTCCTTTGTGATGGGTTCCCAAGTTATTAGCCCACTTCTGTGTTATATGCCTCAATGACTGGCCCTCTTTTTGAAAAGTGAACCAGTAACATTCTCCTCTGTTATGGGTGCAGTGACTTATTTACTTGTGTGATCGCTCCCTTAGTGTCTGGCTCTTTTACATTATGAGGACCTCAGTGACTAGCCCACCTCCATTATGGGTACCCATGCCACTATGTCTTTCAGTGATTTGTGCCCCAGTGACTGACTTTCCTTCATAACAGGTGCCCTGATGACTAACCTGACGCTGTCACAGGTATCCCAGTAACTGGGCTTCCTTCATATTACTTGCCACAGTGTCAAGCCCTCCTTTGTAATGATTGTCCCATTGACTAGTCCTCCTCAGTGGTGGGTGTCCCAGTGACTAGGCCTCCTTTGTATTTTTGACCCTGTGACTAGATCCC
>NW_006989743.1:0-833 GCF_000164805.1 Carlito syrichta
ATAGTACTGGTAGGATGAATTCTGTATTGATATGAACTTTCATGACAAAAATATATACACCTGGGCATGGGATCATAGAATCAGAAAAAAATGAGATAACAAAGTGAACAAACAAAAAAGCACTGCAGGAGTTTGGAGAAACACTAAGCTATCTTTTCTAAGTTATACAAAATTGTGTAATTGAGTTTTCCATTAACCCTCTCATCTACACCTGCTGAATCTAGAAAACTGTTTGATGGAGTCCCCAATTATTAATCAATTAATTCAATCTAAGAGCACAGTGATTGAAACTGTTAACACAAGCTTTCAAATTTTTCTCATACCAGTTTTAAACAGTAGGCATTTCAACTGGACCTTCCCACTTACGGTGAAACCACTACTGAGGGTGATAATGTCCAAATAATATAATGTGTCTTTTCTATTTCTGTAATCAGGGTATCAACTTTTGTCTGTTAGTCTACACGCAACAACAAGAATAGAGAAGGATGTCCAACAAATCTTAAAAGTGTAGAGTCCCAACCAGGTTCAGTGGCTCAGCCTGTAATCCTGTGCCTTTGGGAGGCTGAGGTGAGTGGATTACCTGAGCCTGCGGGTTCAAGACCTGCCTGGGCAAGTTGGCGAGACCTCATCTCTACAATAAATCAAAATGAGCCGGTCGTGGTAGCGTGCACCTGTAGTTCCAGCTACTTGGAAGGCTGAGGTGGTAGGATCGCCGGAGCCCAGCAGGCCGAGGCTGCAGTGGCCGGAAGTGGCCACTGCACTCCAGTCTGGGTGACATAGTGAGATCACTAAAAAAAAAAAAAAGTGTAGAGTCCCTGGATTGCACTTGGAAA
>NW_006989744.1:0-675 GCF_000164805.1 Carlito syrichta
CAGGTAAAGATCCAGCAAAGAAAGAGAACTACAGGCCAATATCTTTGATGAACATAGATGCTAAAATTCTCAACAAGATCCTAGCAAACCGAATTCAGCAATACATCTCAAAAATCATCCATCATGACCAAGTAGATTTCATTCCTGGGATGCAAGGCTGGTTCAACATTCGTAAAACCATAAATGTTATTAAATACATCAACAGATGTCAAAACAAAAACCACATGATTATATCATTAGATGCAGAAAAAGCTTTTGATAAAATCCAGCACCCCTTCTTGCTAAAAACCCTTGAGCATCTAGGCATATGGGGAACATACCTCAAAATAGTAAAAGCCATCTATGAGAAACCCACAGCTAGCATATTCCTAAATGGACAAAAATTAGAGCCATTTCCCCTGAAGACTGGAACAAGACAAGGATGCCACTCTCACCCCTCCTGTTCAACATAGTATTGGAAGTCCTGGCTCGAGCAATCAGAGAAGAGAAGGCAATCAGGGGTATCCAAATAGGAAAAGAGGAAGTCAAGTTATCTCTCTTTGCAGATGACATGATTGTATACCTTGAAAACCTGAGAGAATCTGTCAAAAACCTCCCTACACTGATAAAGGCTTTGGCAAAGTCTCAGATACAAAATAAATGTACAAAGATATCGCATTTCTCTACACCATATAA
>NW_006989745.1:0-723 GCF_000164805.1 Carlito syrichta
TCATCTTGTGTTCCCATCTGTAGTCCCAGCTACCTGGGAGGATCATCTGAACCCAGGAGAAATGATCACCTGAACCCAGGAGGTACTGTGAGCATGCCACTGCATTCCACTCTTGGCAACAAAGTGAGATCCAATATAGATAGATAGATAGATAGATAGATAGATAGATAGATAGATAGATAGATAGATAGATATAGATAGATGCCAAGAGCAAAATAGTAGTGAGTGAATATGGGAGGGTACTTGGATTGCTCCATGTTGTGGAACATGGAGTTTAACTTTTCATCTTTTCTGGGTATGATGCCTCACAACTCATGGAGAGTATCTGGTATTATCTACTTTAATTCCCTCAGCACCCTGATTGGGTAGACAGAGGAGAGGCTGTAACTTATATATTCCATGGGAGAGTATTGACATTTAGAGATGCTAAGTGATTTTCAGAACCATAGCACTGATAAATGAAGGATATGATGTGGATTTTGTATTTGGCTCTTTAGAGAAAGAGATCCTGAACAACTAAAATCTCTACTTCATGCCCTGGACTCCTTCAAGAACACACTTCATTCTGCCTTCACTTCTCCAACCCAAGGATTATGAGACCACGTGGTTGATGCTTTGGAGGAGATAGCCCCAAATATAAAGGAAGTCCTCTTTTGGACCTTTGGAAGGATACATGTGTGGTCTTTCTGTCCCACTACCTTTACCCTGTAAGCTGCCTCTCAG
>NW_006989746.1:0-760 GCF_000164805.1 Carlito syrichta
AACAACCTAATAGGATTAACACTAAACTGAACATGAGCCGTAAATTTCGGTTGGGGTGACCTCGGAGCACAAAAAACCCTCCGAATGATAATACCCAAGACCTTACCAGTCTAAGTAAAAATCATTTATTGATCCAAACTTATTTTGAACAACGGAATAAGTTACCCTAGGGATAACAGCGCAATCCTATTACAGAGTCCATATCGACAATAGGGTTTACGACCTCGATGTTGGATCAGGATATCCTAATGGTGCAACCGCTATTAATGGTTCGTTTGTTCAACGATTAAAATCCTACGTGATCTGAGTTCAGACCGGAGCAATCCAGGTCGGTTTCTATCTATTTATTATCTCTCCCAGTACGAAAGGACAAGAAAGATGGGACCTACCTCTACTTGAAGCGTCCCCTATTTAATAGATGAAATAATCTTAATCTAATAAATTAACAAATAATCCTACCCAAGAACAGGGTTTGTTAAGATGGCAGAGCCCGGTAATTGCATAAAACTTAAAACTTTATTATCAGAGGTTCAACTCCTCTTCTTAACAACATGTTTCTAATTAATCTACTAATCCTAATTATTCCAGTTCTCCTAGCCATAGCCTTCCTAACATTAGCAGAATGCAAAGTACTAGGATATATGCAACTCCGAAAAGGCCCTAACATCATTGGGCCCTATGGTCTCCTCCAACACTTTGCAGATGCAATAAAACTATTTATCAAAGAACCCCTCCACCCACTTACATCAACATCTCTACT
>NW_006989747.1:0-774 GCF_000164805.1 Carlito syrichta
TTGTCTCTTCATGGTCCTATAAATTTTATAGGATTCTTTTATTATTTTTCTTTTTTTGTCTTTTCTTCTTTGCTGATTAGTATTTTGTCTTTAAGCTCACTGTTTTTTCTGTTTGACTGAGTTTGCTGTTGAAGTTTGCTATTGAATTTTTCATTTTAGTCATTGTATAGGTGGTATACTTTGTTTTATTGATCTTCACTTTATTGTACAAATAGTGCTTTTCAAATTTTTATCCAAATTAAAGCTTTGTGGAAACCCTGCATCAGGCAAGTCTATCAGCCATATTTTTCATTTAAATATGTATTTACTTTGTGTCTCTGTCACACTTTGGTAATTTTCACAATATTTCTAATGTCCTATTATTTTATTTGTAATAATCTGTTAGCAGTGATTTTTGATGATACTATTATAATTTTGGGGGGCTACCATGAATCACACTCATATAAGATGGCAAACTTAATAGATAAATGTGTGTGATCTGACTTCACTGCTGACTGTTCCCCTATCTCTCTCCCTTTCCTCAGTCCTCCCTAGTCCCTGAGACACAATAAAATTGAAATTAGGCCAAATTAATAGTGCTAAAATAACCTCTACATGTTCAAGTGAGAAATAGTTGCACATCTCTCACTTTAAATAAAAAGCTAGAAATCATTAAAACTAATGAGAAAGGCATGTCAAAAACTGAGACAGACAAAAGCTAGACTCCTTGCACCAGTTATCTGCATTGTGAGAGCAAATGTTTTTGAAGAAATTTAAAGTACTACTCCAATGAGC
>NW_006989748.1:0-502 GCF_000164805.1 Carlito syrichta
AAGAAGATTTGCAAGAGAATGAAATTTTTTTATTTCTTTCTTTCCTTCCTTCCTTCCCTTATTCTTTCTTTCTTTCTTCCTTTCTTTCCTCACTAGATTGCTGAAACTGCTCTGAAACCGCTCAACTTGGGTCATTGTCTCGGCCTGGGCCTCCCAAACTGCTGCAATCACAGGTTTTCCATTTAGTCGACGTCCTGGTCTTCCTGTCTGACCTTGAATTCTGGACCAGAGACTATCCTCCCACCGAGGCCTGCCCTCATGCAAGGTTTTCTGTATTTTACTTGGGTTCGAGCTCAGGGCTTGCTATGGTGTCCAGCCTGGTCTCGAGCTCCCAGGTCCCGGTCATCCTCCCTTCTCGGCCTCCCTGAGTGCCAAGGAGACAGCGATGAATTGCTCAGCCATCCTGGCCCCTCAAAGGTTTGAGAGTCACACCCTCCCTTTCCCCAAGACCAATGTGAGTGTACGGCCTTAGCCTGGGGGTTTGAGATCAGCCCTGGACACT
>NW_006989749.1:0-11326 GCF_000164805.1 Carlito syrichta
TCTTGCCATTAATGTCTCCTTGATGGATACTCTTGTCTACCTTTGCTTATTTATCTCCATGCCCTATATACTAGGTCTTTGTAACTTTAGTGCCATGGAAATACATATAAAAAGTAAATAATCAAATTGCTTTTCCTGAAAGTACTCTAGGTGACTCCTAGATGAATGCAGTCTGTTTGAAAATTTTCTTATGGCAGTTTGAACAAATGTAAAGTTTATAGAGTACACACACGGGGGCCGGGGGGGAGAGTCAGTGAAGGAAACAGCAATTATATTAAACATCTGCAGAGGGTTTTGTTTTGAAAAAAAGTGAGACTCATCCTAGTACACAACTATCTGGCAGGTGACAAAGCTGTGAGTGTGCCCGGAATTGCAAGTTATGTTATAGGTGAGAGCTGAGAAAATTTCTTAATTGCCCATGAAACCTCTCTAGCTCTGGTAGAATCACATAATATTAGCATTATAAGTCATCCAGCTTAACATCTCACTTCACAAATCCCTTCAAGACAAGTTCAGCCTCTACCAGCACATTTCCAGTAACAAGGAATGCATTACTTTGCAGAGAAACCCATTTCACTTTTGGATCATTCTCCAAGATTTTCCTAATACAGAGCCAGTATCTGTTTTCTCTGACTTCCACCAGTGGGTTCCCATTTTACTCTTCAGAGTGATAGAGAGATTTAGTCTGATCCTCATTCTAAATGACATTCTTCAAATATTTCAAAACAACTTGCATATCTTTCTTGTCTTTTGTCTGGCTTCTTTATTTTTCCAGTTCCCCTAACTTTTCATCTTAGATGTGTTTGCAATTGGTACAAAGTTGGAAAAGAGTTGAGCATGTGAATATTGATGATGGCATCCAACATGTTCAACCCTTTTCCAGCTTTGTGCCAATTGCAAGTGCAATAAAATACTGTCTGTCTTCACTTATGTCACTGATATATTGAACAGTTCAATGTTCAAGACCACTAAAATCACTAGATACTTTGCTGTAAGGCAAATTACCAACCTCTAGCAGTACCATCATCTAGCTCATGTTTCCAGGCAGTGGATTTATTCTTTCTGTAATCTTCCTTATTCTGAACATAGCTAAGAATATTCTTTTTATTATCTTACATGTTAATCACTAACTTTGGCTCAATTAGGTTTCAGCTTTTCTGTCCTAGTTATTGTAGTTTTGCATCAGATTTTAAAATTCTTTCCATCTTCTTCATATGACCACTTTAAAATTAGGCTCTTTCAAGTGCATCTCACAGGAACAGTATGAAAGTAAAAAGAGAAGATGAGCATTGACCTTTAACACCATTTCATATAAGCTAAATCTACAAGTTATTATTGATGTTTGAGGCCCCTAATTTTTCCCCACTTATTATTGGGTTCACAGTTGTACATTTTAAGCCCTCCCATCTCTCTCAGTCTGTATTTCTCTTTAGCTTGCAAGCTTCAGAGCCACTGCCTTGAACTATTGTTAGGCTAAGGAATTTGACAGACTCTGGTCATTACAGACAATTCCTGGGGTTCCTTTTATTTCCACAGAACCAAGTTATTTTTCTATGACAATCAAATTAAGACCAATGAAGCAACTCTTCTTATTTTCTTTTACTGAAAGATAAAATTATCATCAAAGCAAGCCAAAAATTCACTAAACCATCATCTTCGGAATACAGTTGCCCAAATTATCTATCTGTTGATCTATCTATCTATCTTCTATCTATCTATCTATCTTCGACTATTTATGAGTCTGAAATTTTTACTGAGGCTCATAGTCTAAAGAAAGTTGTTATACCTTATATAATTCAGTTCTTTCAATCAACCTGTGAGGTAGCTATTATCATCTTCCCCCTTATAGACAATAAACAGGGGCTAAGAGAGATTCACTCATGGTGATGCAGTTGGTAAGATTTTTAGCTGTGATTTAAACTCAGGATACTAACTGGAAAGTTGTCTATATACCAAATACTAGAAGAGCATCAACCATATCTTCTATCCAGCCAAGTGGTTTCTGTAAGATAATTATTTCTTTTCTTTTTTTTTCAGTCAACAAATGCTTATTGAACGCTTATTATGTGCCAGTCACTGGAGAGCGTCGTGAACAAAACATAATTCTGCCCTTGGGGAGCTTCCTGTCGAGTTCACTTACCCATGCGCACATGCAGGGATGTATCCTCCTTGGAGGCACCCACAGACACGCAGGGTTGTCCCCCACTTTGTACAGCCACCCCGCCGGACCCTCCCAGAGATCTGAAGCTCTCAGCTCCAGCCCCAAGGAGCACTTAGAGACCCAGGCAAATTAGGAACCCACAACCACAGAGGTGCTTGCGAACAACACAGGTGCACTTGACCCCCAGACTCGCACACCAATATACTTATTTCTATCAAGTTTATACTACCTGTATCACTAATAATCTGACAGATCATTTTTACCAGAAATACTACTTGTATATCTTATATCCTCAGTCAAAAGGTCTTTAACATTCATCCATTTAAAAAATGTTTTTGAGCACCTACTATGTGTCAGATATTGTGGAATTCCAGAATTCCCACAATGGTACATGACTTCTTTAACAAACAAGCTACTCTTCTCATCTTCCAGGTATTCTTTCCAGTCTGTCCATGAACCACTTCTGCGTACAAGAGACTGTGCTATATGCTGCCACAGATACAAAGATGAGGGATGTTCATTCCCTGCCTTGCGGTAGCTCACAACCAAATGGAGACAAGACCCAGAAGTAATTCAAGTATGAGGTGAGCTAAGATTAGTGCCTTTCTGAAGAGGATAAAGTTAGATTAGGAAAAATATCAGAAGGAGTTTGAGATGGGTCTTGAATTTATAAGATTTTTTGTCGGAAGATGGTATAGAATGTGTGGAACACAGGGGAGCAGAAGGTAGGAGTAGAAGGATAGAGGAGAGGCAGCAGAAGTGGGAAGGGTACCAGCCATCTAGTAGAAGCATGGCTGCATGGAGGGAAGGACACACTGGAAACGCTGGTTGGGGCTATACTCTGGAAGCCCGAATGCCCATCTGAGGCAGAAAGCGAGCCACTAGAGGTCTCTGGGGTCAGGTGTAACTTGATCTAAATTGTGTTTGTGAACAGTAATGAGGCGACCTTGGACAGAATGACTTGGAGAGGGTGAGACCGGAAACAGAGGGATCAGTGACAAACTCCTTTTTGGCAGTCTTCATTAGCTACGCTTTAGTTTGTTCCAGGAGCTCATCTGGGGCCCAGACAACCAACTCCTGCTCTCGGATAGTCTCTGTGTGATCAACTTCCTCCTCTCCCAAATGGACTTTAACGGAGGGAAGGATGTGTTTTTCATCCTACTCCGGTGTTTTAAGTCAGTAGAGATACATGTGATGTCTTTTGTTTCTCTGTTTCCCATGCAAATCAACAGAAGAAGAGATGGGCTGACCCTTAGCCAGTTGACTGAAGTCTGGAGCTTACCATCAAGGAAAATAATTCTTGCCCCTCCTTCCCTAAATTTCATCAGGCCAGCATGGCCATCATGAAGCACCTCCATGGGGAGTCACAACCACATGCGCTGGCTTTTCCTTGGACCTGATGACCCCAATGCAAGATGGGCTTCCGCTCCTTCCTAGAGTTTTCATATTCACCAGTGATGGCAGATCTTTGCACTTTTCCCATTGTTCTAGTGAAATAACTTCTCTGTGTTACATTCTTCAATTCTTCAAGCTCTAAAAATAGTATAAATTCCTCTTTACCTTATGAGATTTCTCATTTCCAGATTATTCCAGAACTCTCCAACCCCCATATTTTCTAAGAACTATTTATCATTCCTAATAGTTGGGAGGGTGAGGAGGTGTTCATTTTTCAACCCTTCATCTCAACTCTTACCTTTTCCCATAAACAGCTCTTTTTTGTAAGAAATGGGGAACTCTCCTTATGTTGCCCATGCTGGTCTTGAACTTCCAGGATCAAGCAATTCTCCTGCCTTAGCCTCCCAAGTAGCTAGGACTGTAGACTCATGCTACTGAGTCTGGCTCTTTCCCCAAATATTTCAACCCGCTGGCTCACAGTACCGGCAATTCTTCAGAGGAAACACACAAACAACCCTCTTACCTACTACCCATATATCTAGTGTTATTCTTGCCTGCATAGAGTAAACTGGAAGAATCAGTGAAGGGGAAGTTGCTGCCTTGTGTATCCCAGCAACATTGACTTTCCACAGTGAGTTCACATATACTGGCCAATTTAGAAATAGAGGATAAGATACAGTGAGGATGAAAAGCCAGGAGCAGAGTTTTTCACTTTATGAAGGATTTTCTAGCCAGTAAGTTGGATGAACCAAAAGAAAAATCTTCCAGTCCCTCTAAAATAGACGGTTAGGGAGAAGCTACTGATCTACAGATGAATGGTGATTTTTACAGATCACAAACTGAGTAGCTGGGCTGTGAAAAGAGGAGCAATTCCTTCAATAGACATCAGACAAAACAGAGTTGTTTCATTCAAGGCAAAAGGATTGGCAGAATCAGCTCTCACCAGGGTTGAAGATGGGCAAAGAGGGCGGGAATGGGGCTGACCCACCTGCTGGCCATGTTCCCAGACTCACTGTATTATCTGAAATCTCCCACAGCCCCGAGAGGTCATGAGGCACAGGCAGAGAAAGAAGAGTTGGCGGTGAGATGGGAGGAGGGAAGCACGCACTGGAATTTGACATTAAAGAAGTGGTTAAAGTCCCATTCCTTTTTGTTTTTAATTCTATAGTTCTATGAAACCTAAGATCTAGGAGGTCCTTTCCAATCACAAGTATTAATAGGATCTAAAAGTGAGTCTGAAACACTGGGAAGTGTCTACTTTGTAAAGCGAACTGAAACAAATAATAAAACCCAGCCAGAAGGACCAATCCTCCTGTTTTATTAAACACATGAGGCTGCACGAACGCACATCTGTCACATTCCTCAATAAACAGGAACAGGTGTTGTCCCCAGGGCATGGGTGGAGAGGAAGACAACGAAAAGTAGTGACCATTTTCTTTGGGAGTCATTTCTTAGTGCATATAATAACTTACTATGGCAGCAAAAAGGATGACACAGTGGGCTCAAACCAGTGACAAGCCTGTGTCAACTGGCACACACAGGTAGAAAAGAGCTGCTCATTCTGTTCTGCTGGGTGAGGTACTTCCCTTCATCATAGAGATAGTCGTTAGGCCTGCTAAGCCATGGGCTTCCAAGGGAACATTAGAGTGATGTGGGGTGTCTGCTATGTGTTGCCAAAATTCATATATTAAACTCCTACTCTTCAATGTAATGGTATTTATAGGTGGGGCCTCTGAGAGATAAGTAGGTTTAGATGAGATCTTGAGGGGGGGACCCTCGTAATGGGAATAGTGCCCATATAAGAAGAGGCACCAGAGAGCTTGCTCTCTTTCCACCGTGAGGAGATACAATAAAAAGATGGTCATCTGCAATCCAGGAAGTGGGTCCTTACTAGGAATCAAATCTTCTGGTGCCGTGGTTTGCATATGGTTTGTTTGTTCCCACCAAAATCATGCTGAAATTTGATGCCCAGTGTGGCAGTGTTGGAACTTGGGGCTAGTGGGAGATGTTTGGGTTATAGGGGTGGATCTCTCATGAATGGCTTGATGTTGTTCTCTGGGTAATGAGGACATTCTTACTCTTGTGAGACTGGATTAGTTCTCAGAGGAATGAATTTGCTCCCAAGAAAGTAGATTGTTGTAAAGCCAGGAACCTCCTCAGATTTTCTCCTCTTCCCATGCATGTGCTTCCTCTTTGACCTTCTCTACCATGTTGTGGTGCAGCAGGAAAACCCTCAATAGAAGCCAGAGCCATACCCTTAAACTTCTCAGACTGCCATACTGTGAGCTAAATAAACATCTTTACTTTCTCCAGTCAGGATGACCATCATCAATAACTCAAAAGACAACAAATGCTGGAGAGGATGTAGAGAAAAGGGAATGCTTCTACACTCCTGATGAGAGTGTAAACTACTACAACCTCTATGGAAAACAGTGTGACAGTTTCTAAAATATCTAAAAATTGACCTTCCATGTGGTCCAGCAATCTCACTTCTGGGAATATACCCAGAGGAACTCAAATCATTTTATAAGAAAAAGACCTGCACACACGTGTTTATTGCAGCCTTATTCACAATAGCAAAAACATGGAACCAACTGTGCTGCCCACCAAAAGTAGACTGGATAAAGAAAACATGGCATATATATATGATGGACTATTACACAACCATAAAGGAAAACAAAAACATAGATTTCACAGCAAGTTGGATGGATTTTGAGTCTATAATACTCACTGATCTAGCACAGAAACAAAGATCTGAGTATTACATGTACTCACTCATAAGTGGACCCTGAACATTTATCATAATACTAAAAGAAAGAGATTGGCAGTAGTGGGACACTGCCGGGGGGAGGGCAAATAACATCAATAAGGGTACTCAATCTCAAACCAGACGAAGTGCGGACCAAGGAGAGGCCCAAATTTTACCTATACAATGACCAATTATGTACCTAACCCTGACTTGTACCTCACATCTTTAAAATAAAATAAAAATTACCCAATCTCAGGTAATCTTTTATGGCAACACGAAACAGACTAAGATAGCCAGCACCATGAATTCTGACAAATAAATGTCTGTTGTTTTAGCTACCAGTTTACACTATTTTTTCATAGTGGCCTAAGCTAAGACAATGGCCTAATTGTCCTGGGTCCTATCCCTTCCAGACCTGGGTTCAGAATAACATGAGGATGGGACAATGTCAAAATGCATCTTGGCCACAAGCAATTCTTCATTTTTTTCTCCCAATATCACCTCCTTCACTATCCTGCCTTTCTGTATATGAAAATGTACAGTAAGAATACTTTGATATTGAAAACAGAAATAAACAGTGTGTGAGGAAAAAAAATTGTACAAGGGAACCATCTTAAGGAGAACAGGTTCCAATCCTGGCATAGAAAAAGGCCATTTTTAAGAAAATGATTTCTGAAAATTTGCTTACCTTTGTTTAAGCGTCCCATCACAGTAAATTCAAAATATTTGCTGTTGTCAGTTGAAGAGTAAAGGCCAAAGATGGTGGCTGAGCTTTTAGTCTGCAACTTGAAGGTGGAAATCACATAGAGATCATTCAGGGTGGGGTCCGTCAGGACTGGCAGCAGAACTCCTGGGTTCGGCCTCTGACCAAAGGACTGGAGAAGATCAAAGACTGGGTAAAAGGGTGAAAGCAAGGAGTCAGTGAAATATTCAACTTTGGGGCAAACATTTTGGAGGGAGGACAATTTGACAATAAGCCACAAAGTAATGTAAGCTAGTCTTATAATCTCTTTTCCACATTGCCAGACCCAATAGTTCTTCCTTGTCACTGTTATAGCAACTAGACATTTGAACCAAGAGAAATATAGCACAAAATTCATCACTGGGCACAGTTCTCAAGAGAAGACTAAACTTGCAAACACAAAATTGGATCTGGCTTACAAGTGACTCTGAAAATGCCCACTAGGAAAAAACACTAAAGGCGTAAAGTACAAGGGGAACTAGTGAAAGTATCCAAGTTATTGTTTTACTTATGTCCCCAAGCAGTGATTTCTGTCATGGAGTCCCTTATGCACCTCCAAGAAGAGCCAACTGTATTTTCCTGGTCAGTGACAAATGACAGGGCATGCAGTAGAAATTGTGGATATGGTGGTAAACACACTGTCAGAAAATGTGCTACCTTTGTGAGACTCAAGTGTTCCCTTTGTGCTTTTACAATTCTCCAATGTTTCTCTGTTTAAAAACAAATTTTAAAAACCCAATGTAGAAACAAAACAAAACAAAATTATGTGGTTTCCATTTCTTGACTGAGAATTGGTCTACAAACATTAGAATCTGCATTTGTATTTGTAAAAGTTGCTTTTGACCAAGCAAGCAGCACTTTCTCTCAAAAGCTTAATAATATTTGTGAAAGCTCCAAGAGAGTATGTCCAGCACCATTTAAAAGACAAAGGCCAAGTCTGGGTAATACTAGAAGTTACTTAGTATTTCCATTAGTTTATTCAAATATGATATAAACAATTTCACAGCCTGCAGAAACTTCAGCACCTACAGCTGTCTCTTGGATACAACAATCTGGTTATTAATAGGGTAATATTGGTAATTTATAAAGAGCTCTTACAAAGCAGTAAAATGATAAGCATACTAATAGAAAAATAGGTAAGAAACATGAAACGGCAATTTACAGAAACAGAATTACAAATGATCATTAAGTTTATAGATAAATGTTTATGAATTTACCTAATGCTCAATTAAACAATAAGAAATTATTTTCACCACCAAATTGGAAACCTAATCAACATCATAATACCCAGGTATTGGTGAGGGTTCAGGGAAATAGGCACTCTCATCTATCACTTGGTAAGATCTAAACTAGTATAAACATTTTTGAAGATAGTTTAAACAACAGTATCAGCAGCTCTAAAACAAACACACTATTTGATCTAGCAATTCTACTTGTAGGAATTTGTCCTAAGGAAATAATGGATAATATGATAAATGACTTAGGTACAAGGCTATTCACCACTAGTGGCATATCTAGACTTTCTATTTAGAAAAAAATTAAGTGAAAAAAATCAAATTGGAAGAAGGGTAAATCTGAAACTCTGTTAGCATAGCACTTTGCTATGAAAAAACGAACTGTCCTTAGCAAAGAAAGAAGGGCTTGGCACAGATTGAGAGGTTGGTTACAGCCACGCCAAGCCATCTTGTGGCACTGCACTTGTTCAATACATTATTATTTATAATATTAAAACAATGGAAATCACTTAAGGATCTTATATTGTGGCTCTGACTAATACATTTTGATCCTTTCAAAAAGCAGAATACTACTTATTTTCAAAATGTAATTGAATACTTACCAGATGTGGAAAGATGTTCATGATATATAAAGAAAAGGAGATAACAAAGCTATAGGTATAACATAATCCCATTTGAAATATATCAAATATTTGAAACAAAAGACAGTACAATAATGTGCTAAAATTAATAGAAGCTATCTCTGAGTTGTATAATTATAAGTTTTAAATTTCTTATTTCATTTTTTATTTTATTTTTTGCTTATCTAATTTCTATTTTTCTACAATAAATAGGTTCTGCTTTTGTAATAAAACAAAAATTAATATAATTTTAAAACACACAAGCAAAAACCTAGTTACTCAAGAGTGTCTACTCTTTTTTAAAAGAAAATTTGTCTTCAAACTAGATCTCTGTTGTTTTCCATATCCATCAGAGAACCTTACACAACAATGTATTTACTGCCAGACATGTTAGAAAGCAGAACACTATTGTGTTCCCCCTGGTGCCCACATCCCCAAACCATGAAGATGGTTACCTTCTGCATTTCAAAAAGAAAACTGGGTTTTTTAATTTTCAGAGAATTGGAAACTTTACATTTTCACCAACGAGGACAAAGAGGAAAAAGGCAATATGTTTAAAATTTCCATTCAGGACAAGACACCTTCAGAAAAGAAAAATGTGTTTAAGGGAACTGCCTTCAAAACTATACTCCTTTTTGCTTTGACCATTATTGAGTCCATAATTTAACTAGAGATAAACTTGCTGGATTTCAATCTATCGTCTGATCCGTTTGCTTCTTTCTCAAGAGGCAGTATTAGAATTGTAATGAACATAGAGTGTTCTGAAAAGGAACGCTACCCTTTTCTGTTAATGTTGCTCTGTTTTAGTAAAAGCATCAGGATCTAAGCACAACTCTTTAGTGTTAGAGTTGAAATTACTGCTATCAATGAGCCCAGCTACCATGGTATAAAAACTGAACACATGCTAATTGAAAACTAGCAATGCGGCTCAGACGGAAAAGGAGATAAGCAAATTATTCTCTCCAGCTGATAACTGCAGACTAGATAACTCAACAAAAGAATCTATCAGAAACTTGATGAATCAGATCATCTATACCAACTAAATTAACCAGATAATTTAGGTCATGTAACCTGAGTTCAAATCTCCATAAAATGATCAGGTCTTAAAAGCAGCAGGATCCATACCTAAGGCACACCCTGAAATTGTGTATTCAAATATCAAGAATTTACATAACACGAAATATTATACCCATAAATTCAAACCTACCCAGTAACATCTGATAGAAGAAAATTTTGATTTGTGTTAAGAAACTCCCTTTCTTACTTTTCTAGAAGCGCTGGCATGATGCCTAGTGCAGACTATAGCATTTCAAATATTTCAATCCCAAACTAAAAGTTAGCAATACAGTACCTGAAAATCACAATTCTGGTTGCTTGATCTGGGATCAAAAAGAGTTATTTGGTGAAAGGCAAAGTTTAAATGGGTCATTGCCGCCGTGGGATGCATTCTTTGCTCTGGCTTCAAGAGGAATAACAGCTTTCACTGCAAGTTATCAGTCTCTTCCATTTTATACCCTTAGTAAGAAATCAACCAAGGCAACATGTTCCAAAAGATTTAAGTCATCAGTGATCAGTTGGGGCCAGTTAGAACTCTAAGATCTTTTCTTGCTTAAATCATTTTTTCCTTTTGGTCTTTACAACAATTTCTACTTAACTGTAAGTACTTTTGGCCCAGGGGCTATTTTCACCTTATCACACAAAGGGGGTCTAGAATCATCAGGTGTATATACTGAATTTTTACCTTTTCATTTCTCAGCCCTTACTATTTATCAAGGGCTGGAATCAAGAAATCAAGAATCAAGAACTCCGGAAAGAGGCTTTGACTTGAGGGCCCAAGCAAAGTCAGAGCAAAGACAGGGTGACAGGGCCATAGAGGGGCCCGCGGTTCTGATGTGGGCCTGGCTCTGGGGAGCATCGCTCCCGCCTGCAGAAGAATTCTGGGGGCAAGGCAAGTGGAGGGAAGGGGTTGTAGGGACAGAAGCCGGATTTCATCCCACAACAGACACTACGTGTGAGAGGTCTAGGCCCGTGTGGCAAGATATGAAGCAAATCCCACATCTTTGCATGGACTGAAAACAAGTTTGCATCCCCCAAACTATCCTTTAGGGAACTGGTCTCATCGCGGGAGAATAGAACTTCAGAAGCGTCTAGGCTCTCATCACCGCTTCCAGTGGTGGAGGGACCGAGGTCGTCCCGTGCCGGCCCGAGCCCACTTACCCTGGGGGGTGGCCTGGGCGCCCACCCCTAGCCACGGCTGCAGGGCCAGGTGCAGCAGGAGGAAAGCGGCTCCGCGCGGGGGCCACATGCCTGCTCTTTGCTTCCCGCGGGGCCCTGCCCGAGGTCCCAGCGGCGCTGTCCCTAGGGGGCTCTGCCAGCGGCGCAGGGGGCGGGCGCCGGGGTGCGCGGGTGCCGCGAGGGGCCGCC
>NW_006989749.1:11375-50473 GCF_000164805.1 Carlito syrichta
CCTGGGGCGCGGCGTCCTGGCAGCGCGGAGCGGGGAGCTGGCTTTGGGCTCAGGGCTGCCGTCCGCCGCTTTATGGCCGGGCCAGCCCGGGGGCGGGGGAGGCGAGGCGGGGCAACCCCTTGGCGGAATCCCCTCTCGCCGGGAAGAGCGGAGGCCACTGAGAGCCTGGCGGGGCGTGGGCAAGCGGGAGGCGGCACCGACCGGGTCTCTGGGGCGAGGGCGCGGCCCGACGGCGTGGGCATGGCGGGGTCGTGGGGGGGCGCTCTGGACGCGGGAGGCGAGAGGGCAGACGCGCGGGGGGCGGGCGGGAGAGAGGCTGCACCGCCAGCCGCGTTGCTGTGGGCACCTTCGGACCCCGCCCCTGTGCTCCCGGTTTCTGAAAGGAAGCAGCTCTTGGAAAGGCTTCGGCGCCTTCCAGAGTCTCCTTCCCGCGAGCCCCGAAGGCTCTGCAGGGATGTCCTGCTGACGTGATCAGAGAGCAGTGGGTGCTTTTACTTCTCCAAGCGTTGCTTGAATACTTGGAATGTTGAATATCTCTTCTATCAAGTGTTGAGGCATGAACAGCGAACGTTTGAAAGTGTTTATGTTTTAAATGGAAGCAAAACACGTCTTGGCAGGGCTTGGAGTGAACCTGTAGTCCAGCCGCTCGGGAGGCTGAGGCGGGGAGATCCCTTGTGCCCAGGCATTCCAGACCACCCAGGACAACCCCGTACGCACACAAAATGAAAACCTAGTTGGGTGTGATTGCGCGCGCCTGTAGTCCCAGCTACTCAGAGGCTGAGGCAAGAGGTTCACTTCAGCCTAGGAGATCGAGGCTGTAGTAAGCTTTGATCGTGCCACTGCATTCCAGCCTGGCCTCAAAAAATAAAAATAAAGACCCCTCCCCAGGAATCCATCCAGTTGAGCCATTTATGAAAAGGGACCCCCCAAAACGGAATTTATTTATTTAAAAATTGTGTATTTTCTCTCACGTGTTTAAACTTCAGTCACCGTCAGAGTACTCTATGATGCATTTCACCCATTGAGACACTTTTCACTGCTCAAAACAGCTTTTGATCTTGTCAGTTTTGATGTCTTTTAGTTCTTCTGCCTTTTGTTTGTTCGTTTGTTCCATCTCCTCCACTGCAACAAAACGTTTCCCTTTGCAGATTTTTTCATCAGGGAAACCAAAAAAAGTCATTCGGGACAAGGTCAAGGTGGGGCAATGGGGGAGTCATGATGTTTTGGTCAAAAACTGCTGAGCACTCATTGCAGTATGGGCAGGCCCATGTCATGGTAGAGTCAGTCACTTATTTGCCACAACTTAGGACATTTCTTCTGAAAACCATGATGCAACCTTTTCAAAACTTCCAGATAAAAACTTTGGTTGACCATTTGATCTGGAGGGATAAATTCCAAGTGTACTACAAGGAACCTGCTCTCCAAAGGATAATTCCAGTTTGGGGAGCGGGGGTTGCCCCCTCGTATAAGTCAGTGGATCTGTGCTTTATCTTCAGTTGGGTTTCCAGACACTCTGCCTGTTCTTCCAAAAGTTTCCGTGTGGGGGTAGGGTATAGGGGTTGGACTTGAAAGAGACGAAAGAACACAGGTATTTATCCTTCCTTCCATGCAAAGCCCCCTCAGAATGATATGGATTAACTAGAGAAAACAGTATTTGATAAACAGTGGCAGAGTTTCCCATCTGTAATAGTCTCGACTAATGGAGAAAGTTCCGCAAAGTATTGATGGCAGGGAATGTCTTTTATGTCTCAAAGAATCCCATTGCACAGTTTAAGAAGCTCTCTGCCACAAATGTGGAGATTAATGTGTCATTTTGCTCCTGAACTGTACTAAAATAATGTGACACCAATTATGATTCCGCTTACAGTGAATGCCCTGGAGATTTGTGAGTCACCTTCTGAGCGCTCTTCTGCCTGAGACCTAACACAGGTCTCTCTGTCTTCTTTGGTGCAACATCACTATATGGAATGGGAAGCCATGTGTCTGCATATGAGTACCAAAGAGACAACAAAGGAGGTGTGCACATGTTTCCACACAATGTGACTGCAAACTCACCGCATGTACTAGACCTGCAAATCTCCAAGTTCCCAAATTGTGTTCCCAGGTGGTCTGAGTAGGAGGGGAATCCAGGCTCCCAGCCTGTGTTTTGAGCAGAACAGCCTTGGTTCTATGTTTTGTACAATGGATTCAGAGTAAGACCTTCTATAAAGAGTGTTTGGATGCTCAAAATTTTGAGAGCCACAATCTAGTGGTTTTTTGAGATCCAGGCAAAGTTCAGGCAGAGAAAGGAGGTGTTAGGGCCATAGAATGACAGAGCCTTTCTCAGAGATATGGGCCTCATTCAGGGCAAACATGGTTCCCATCTGTGGAAGGATTTTGGGAGCAAGGCTGAGTGGAGGGCAAAGGCCACAGAGATGGAATGTGGTCTCCTATATACATTTTTTGCTATCCCATAGTTTGACCATGTAACTCGCTTGGCCAGTGGGATTCTAGCAAAAGTACCACAAGCAGAGGTGTGAAGTGTATGTGTGCAACTGGGCTTGCCAACTCTGGCCCTTAGGCCTTTGCTGTGCCAGCGACTGGGCTTGCCAACTCTGGCCCTTAGGCCTTTGCTGTGCCAGCAACTGACTCAGACAGGCAAGGGAGTTCAGACAAGATCAGCAGAGGTGTGAGCAATAAATATTTATTTCTGTACACCATGGAGGTTTGAGGATTGTTTGTTGTGTAGCACTATGTAGCAATAGGTAACAATATACTATTAATAGGTTTCCTTTCTTTTGTTATTGCTATAATATACAGAATGACTCCATTGCTGGCAGCTTTCAAGTCCCAGCTCCCCTTCCTCTCAGGCTCACATCAGGAAAAACTGATCAGAAAGCCTCAGTACTCCATCCTTGGCACCAGCAGGAAATTCCAACAGTATACGCCCTCCCCCATGTCCAGGAGCCCTCACTGCCATAAACCCCAAAGCAATTCTCCTTTCCCTGCACTCTCAAGATACTTTCAGACCAGTTTAGGAGCCCATCTTCCTCTCCCCAAGAGGTCTCATTATGTGACCAATAAACCTTTTCAAACACTGCTTCTGCATGTAGGACAACATTGATCTTGACATCCAAACCCAGTTTTGAGAGTGAGGGTGCTACCCTGCTGCTGAGGGTAACAACAATATTGTTCTTCAGAAGTGGGATAAATCACTCATATTGTGCATTGCTATTTGGCACAACTAAGTAGAAGGTTTGTACATATTTGTTCATTGATATATGTTCAGAGTTATCATTAGCTCTGTCAGATTTTCCAGTTGAATTCTTGAAGGGAATAGAAATGTGATGTAATGTAATTCTTAACATTAAAAGACGCATAAAGGGAACATGGTTTACAATCTACTGTGTGATGGCATTTACACCATAGCAAACTTTGGATTCCTTTTAGGTGTACCGTTAATAACCAAGGAAGGTGCTTGATTAAGTGACAGGAAAATAACTCTTCTAAAAGCTACTTAGCACAATTAAGGGCCCAATAAATCAAGCTTTTAATTAGTGTGCAATTCAAAGTATAATTTTTTTTCAGAATTTAGAAGACATTTTGCTTTAGCTATTAAACATTGAAGATCAGTGAAACAAGAAAAGAAATGTGTAAAATCACTCATTTTCTATTTCACTAAGGGTCTCAGTAGACTCTACAAAGAAATTCTCATTAACTTCTTTAATGTACTTTACTAAATAATGTGTAAAACTCCTTAGAAAAATAGCCAAATGCAATGGCTAGAACATTTGTTACAATTAATAACTGTGTATACCAAACTTGAAGTCCAGAAAGAGTCTTGACAACTAGAATCATTTCAAGTAATTGCTCATCTTCATTAAACCATGTATTAATTCATCCACATGGTGGCTCCTGCAATGTACAATGACAACATTGATCATTGTGCCAGGAAAATCCCAAAGTTAGTGGCAGATATCTAAATGTATTTGCAAAGAAAATATAATGTAGAATCTAATGAAATAATAGGACATAAGACAAACCTGAAAATGACACTAGAATTGCATCAGTTTGGATGTAAAGAGTTCAGAATTTGGGATAATTTTATTTGATTTGGTTGAGGTTTATCTATGGAGATAAAAAGGTTTGTAAGCAAATGAATTGTATTACTTGAATTCCTGAGGGCATGCTCAACCTAACAAAAAAATTACCATATGAAAGATTTTAGTAGTTAACTTCTACTAAAAATTGGTATTACTAATTACAAATGACCACTGACTAGTTCATAAACGAGCTGGAGTAAATATCTAACACTCTTGCCAACTCTAAATTCTAAAATTTTGTGAGTTTGTTACCTAGTCATTGACAAAAATGCTGTGTTAGAAAAAATATTTGCCTATCAGGCATGAAAACCTAATTAGAATTTCTTCTCATTAATATCATCAATTATCCAAAAGATGATTAATATGCATCCATTCATTAATATACTCAACAAATTCATAGTGACAGTGTTCTGAAATGTGCCCAGCACTGTGCTAGACAATGACCACACAGAGATGGAGGAAGCACAGCTCCTGTTCTCTAGCTCATCCTCTACTCAGGCAAGTAGATGATATCAGCAATATCAACAGAACTGTCATGGAGACATGGCCTAAAAAATAAGGAAGTACTGAGGAGAAAGCAACCTGTAGCTAGAGAGAGTTAAAGAAGGCTTCCAGGAAAGGCGGCTTTCCATGTGATTGGGGAAGGATGGGGAGGCAGCCTTATCTCTAGTGGATGAAGTTAGGGAAGAGCATTGTAAGTAGAGAGAATGCCTGTGATACGCAGGACCATGGAGGTTGTCTCAAGGAGATGGCTGAGGTTCTGACATCTGGTGGATCGTGGTGCCACTCACAGCGATCCAAGGGGTAGGTGACTATTTGGCTTGGCCACATTCAGATTAAGGAACCATCAAGATATCCAAATGGAGCTGTCCAGTAAGCATTTAGTTATGTGGGTCTGTAACTCAGGAGGGAGGGTTATAGTTGTGAGGATCATTAATTTATAGGCAGTAACTAAAGCTGTACAGATGGGACTACCTAAGAGAGAAAATGAGAAGACGACCCAGAGGAACGCTGGCGGGGGAGGCACTAGCATTGAGAGACCAGTAGAAGGAGAAGCCAGCAATAAAGGCTGAGGGCTATAACAGAAAATCTAGAAAGTATGGTGTCAGGGAGGCATGGTAAGTAGTATCAAATACTGTGGAGAGTTCAGGCCAAATAAGGACTAAATTCTGCACTCGGGTTTATCTACACGGAAGTCACTGGTAGCTGTGCTGAAAGTAGTTTGATGCAGCAGTGTGGATGAAGAAAGGCAGAGTTGCCATCTGAGGAGCAAAGACAGCAGGATAGGATGTGAGATAGTGAGAGCAGATAACTTTTAAGAAGCTTGCCCATGACACAGAAGGCGTATATACGGCAGTGACCGTGCAGGAGATGAGGGAACACGTTTTGATTCAGATGGCATACAGCAGCCAGGAAGGGAGTAGCTGGTATGTGAATTCTATCGAGGCACACTAAAAGCATAACTAGTATCATGTCTATGAAATTTGTTTTCTTTATAGATAGCTTTTCATTTTATGTGCCACATCATTCTAACAACATAAGCTTCACAAGAATGAAGTCTTTCTATGTATTAGATGAGAAAAGAATTCCCATCCTGGTGGTTTATCACTTCCTATGACATCAAGTCCAGAGGGAGAGAGTTGCAGGGGTTCTTCAGTGAATGAATGATGTTATGCTCCAGATCAGCTCTTGGGCTTCCCTTACAGCTGCAAGATGGCTCCAAACTTCCTTTCTTTACACAATGTCATCCAAAAGCAGGGAACAACATGAGGATGAAATTTCTGCTTTTATAGCTCTCTCTTTTTGTTCCAGTGAGGAAAATCTTTCTCACAAGCACCCCAACAGATTTCTCCTCAGGTCTTATTGTCCAGGAGTGGATCAAGACAAACCCATGTTTTATCTGCTAGGAAGGGTGGGAAAGTTATAATCTGGTGTTTTCAGCCTCTATTTTGAGAGGAAGGAGGGAAAATAGATGGATTCTCCATCCATGGAGAAGATGGACTACTGACCACGTAAACATGGTCAGACACAGGCTCTGTGTCTTCCACTTCATGAGTGCCCACTGAAGTACTGGGTGCTTACAGATGGGCCTTTGGCAAGGGTCCTTTACTTTCGTGTGAGCTGCACAATGTGAGAAAACAAATCTGTAAGGTTAGTGGGGAGAAGTGACATACTGGTAAATCAGAACAGGGGGTGAGGGTGTGGGGAGGGATGAAAGTCTTTAGGCAAAGCAGTTTCAATGGATTTAATATGAAGAATACTCAATATATAAAAAGTTCTAGACTGGAAAACTATGACTGTCAGCTAAATATGACCCCCATTTTGCTTTTATAGGGTCAGTGAGTTAAGAAGCATTTTTATAGTTTTGAATGATTGGAAAAATAAAAAGAGTGGTAGCATTTCTGACATGTGAAATTCACATTTCAAGATTCATAAATAGCATTTTATGGAATCCAGAAATGCTGTGGCTGTTTTGTGGCACAATAGCAAAATTGAATGGTTGTGATACAGTCCATATGGATTGCCAAGTTCTCAAATACTGTCTTGTCCTTTACAGAAAAAGTGGCTGACCCCAGTTCTAGACCACACTTTTTCCAGCAATCCTTGTCCATAAATTTCAGGCTAAATTATTAAGTAGAATTAAAAATGAGAGGAAAGGGGAAGCAAATGTTAGTAGACTAGGGGATTATCTTGCTGATAGTCCATTTCTTACTTTCCTGTCTTCTACTCAGACCTAGCAGCTGAGGGGCACAGGGCATGAGAATTGCCGCCTTGCTTCCTAGCACCACAAACAAATAAATATGGAACCTGAGATTCTTCTTCTTCCTCCTCCCAAGTATGATATTTTTCCAGTGGTGTTTAAATGGACCAGCTTCACATCAATTTCAGGAGAAGTGAGAAGGAACTGGCCACTAGCTTGAAAAAAACTGTTTTATGGAAATGTGACTCCTTTTAGGATCTAGGGAAGTGTGAACAGCAAACATAGTTTATTACTCCATTTGAGCATTCAAGTTCATTGGTATATATCATGTGCTTCATCACACGTCAGTAAGAAATGAATTTCAACAATAATTCTCAAGAAGGGATTTTCTGATGGAGTTCTGCCATGCCTCTTCACACGAATAGTGCAGAGTATGGATATAATTACTCTTGATATTGGTTATTTTGGCTGCTGCATTTTTAAAAATTGGCTTGTGGGAAAGGAAAATGGATGTGGCAAATCCAGTAAAGTTTTAGCAGAAAAACCAGGGGTAAGTAAAAGTAGCAGAGGAATTGGGCACAAGAAGAGTGAACGGGGAGTGCAGAGGCCCTGGAAGGACAGATGAGGAGGTGAAGGGTCCCTCAAGGACAAACTCACCTTGTCCTGGGTGTTGAGCACAGACTCCCTTTAAAGTGCCTCTCAGGAAGAGCTCTTCCTGAGTAAGCCCAAGACCACCCACTCTCCCTTCCTCTTTCATTGTTATACCTGGAAGGTAAGACCTAATTTCTGGCGCCCTTTGGGTGTAGCAAGGTGGTCCATCAATGGCAGCTCCCTTGGGGTCATGGACTTTGGTGCTGGTTTTCTGAGGGCTACTATTACTCTTGTCTTGAACATAAGCTTTCAACATTTTCTGCCTATCTGATAGTTAAGCAGCTAAAACCAGAGGCCTGCAGACTTGCCTTAGCGTACTTTATCAGGGATTCTTCTGTGAGATTAGGACTAGGATTTTCTCATCTTCATCTGCTCAACACAATTTACTTGTGCTTTTTTACTCATACTCATATTAATGGACACATATATATGCACATCTATGTATAAGTACACACAGAGAGAGCTCCTTTCTCTCTCTTTTCTGTAGAAGGCAGTAAGTTTTTACCTCTTAGTAGCTCACATGATAATAATAATGACCAACTTTAAATATCTCATTCAGATAGGGAGCCCTGTCCTATATTTGTTCTCATCTAATCTTTACAACAATGAGGTGAGATACATAGGACAGTTATAATTTGCACTATACAGATTAAAAAACTGAGGGTCAGAGAGGTTGAATAAGCTTCCCAAGGAAATGCCAGAAACTGGACTCAACTCAGACCTTCTGGCCTGGGAACAGTGTCCTACTCGACTGCATGGGCTTAGGGAGAGTAAATGTTTGATCAATGCATAAAACACTGCTTCCAGGCAAGCAAAGTGAACTGAGGATGTAAGAACTAATTTCTTACTGTTAATCTGACTTACTGCCTCCTAACATATTCTGTGAAGCCAAAAACTCAATTTTTTATATTTGCTTTTTCCTTTTCTGCACTTTTTAAAAGCCATTGTCAAAATGGCTGTGGTCACCAACATCATGACATAGCCCTGTCCTGTAAAGCAATGTGAGCACTGCGAACAATCAAGTGAGGTAGCATGGTGGGGACACACCTGGGTTTGAATGCTGACCCAGTTACTTACTTGCTATGAGATCAGAGAGTGGTGCCTCAATTTCCTCACTGGGAAATGGAAATGATACGTACCACATGGGTAGTTTGAGAACCAGCTCTAAGATGGTGCCCAACAGATATCATGGATCTCAACAGTGGTTGTTTATTCCTAGATTGGGGTTCTGACCTTGGGGACCTAAAGTTGACTCCAAGGACATGAGATTTTGAAACATTTCTGAGAAGGGTCAGTGAAAACAAACAGGGATAGTGTCCTGGTTAAGAGTCTGCCTTCTTTGATTTTTCTCTCCTGCTTCCTCTCCCATGTAATCTCTTTGCACACACCACCTCCTCTTCCCACCATGAGTTGAAGCAACCTGAGACCCTCACTAGATGCAGATACCCAATCCTGGCTTGGATCCTGGTTCCATCATTGTGTAATCCTGAAAAGTCATTTAACAGCACTATTCCTTTAGACTAGAGTGTCATTTGTAAGATGGAGATGCTAACGATACCTGTTGTAAGGTGAGTGGAGATGCCAATAGCACTGTTGAGAGAATGAATATAAACATTTAACCTAGCATTTGCACAATAGATAATATTTCCTTATTATAATTTTTTGTTGCAGGTGCCGTGGTTTGTCCTCACTCAAGCTCATGTTGAGATTTGATCTCCTTTGTGATGGTGTTAGGAGGTGTGGCTTAATGGGAAGTGTTTGGGTCATGGGGTGGGGGAGATTCCTCATGAACAGATTGATGCCCTTCTGCAAAGGTGAGTTCTTGCTTTTGAGGAAATAAATTAGTTCCCATGAGAGTGGGTGGTCAAAAAGAGTCTGGTTTCCTAGATATCTCTCTCCTGCTTCCTCTCTCCCATGTGATTTCTTTAAACACACCTGCTCCCTTTCTGCTTCCCATAGTGAGTTGAAGCATTCTGAAGCCCTCACCAGATGCAGATGCTCAATTTTGAACCCTCCAGCCACTGGACTCATGAGTCAGAAAAAACAACTCTTTTTGTAATACACTACCCAATCTCAGGTATTCTGGTATAGCAACATAAAATGGACTAAGACAATGGGTTTCAGATATTTACATTTGTAACTGAGTCTGCTAATCTGTTATATCTGGAACCCAAATGAGAAGACTGGGGAAAACAGTAGGTTGTTTCCACAATCTTTGAACAAGTAGAGCATATTCCGTTAGAGAAGGGACACCCAACCTTCTTGTAAAAAGAAGAGAAAAGCAGCAGGGCTTAGAGTAAAATTTAATTGCCCTGACTATAAGTAGAATTAATGATTTTGGCTGCTTTTATAACCTAGGGCAAATATTGCACTCCAAACTCAGAGAGGGTCTGTGTTGTTATATGTGGAAATACAATAGTCTCACTTGTGTGTGTTCAGGTACAGCTAGGTATATTGCCTAACATACAGAAGAGGAAAATGTTTAAGGAGCTGGTTCAGGCCGGGAAGGTTAAAAATATTCTTTATCTACAACCAGTAATTGACACTTGGGAAAAATTATTCTATGATGATCAGGAACTGTGGAACACCATAGAATGTTATGTTTCTGAGATTTGCTTGTTGCAGAATAGATAACGTTTGTTTAATTTTCTCTATTTATCTTTAATAAATACCCCTATTCATCAATTGAGGCTGGTGTTCTTGCAACTGAGGAAGTTGGTGATAACCTACTCAATTATCCAGGAGAAAGGTCTACCCTGCCCTTAAAGGGAGACTTGAGTTAAGGGAATTATAATATCCTCAAAGAGTAACCTGGTCTACAGCATCCCAAACCCACTACAAGAAAAAATAAAACATGAAAGATATTGACTTCTGCAATCTGTTCCTTATATAAAAATATCCTAGCAAATAACAAAAGCATGAAAAAAGAGATATTGCACTTGTCAGTAGGGCTATTTCCACTGTTGTTATTAAAGGTATTTATGACTTACTGACAAGGTGCTCTTTCATGATCTAGCCTATCTTTACACATTTTTTGTACAGATGTAGGATTATGAATTTATAATAATTTAAATAAATTACCTTCATGAATTAGAGGAAAAGATTGTTTTGATAGAGCACATTTTTGTGTTGAGACAACTGTATTTCCAACTAGGTAGTTGAGAAATAAATATGCTGGATTTATGTCTTAAGTTCAATGGCTTTTTTTGTAGTGATATGGTAAGGAATTTTTTTCAAAACTTGCTTATGGTTGCAACTGCTATTTGAATCTCTGCAGGAATTGGAAGAAAATTAATTGTGACAACTTCCATTTTAAATGATATTGCACTGAGATTTCTGTCTGTTGTAGTATAATGTTACAAGACGATCTTCCTAACAAAAACAACTAAGAACTTGGGGTAGAAAATATTTCTAAAATTAAAAGAGTTATTGAGCTAGCAAGAAAACAAGAAATATAGAGAGGTCAAATGTAAAATGAAAGTCTGTATTCTGGGAAATGAGCTCCAAAGCCAGATTTTATCCTGAAGGTATCTGATAAAACCTGGGACCTTAACTTCTGTTTTATCAGCATAATGGATTGATGGGATGAAGAAAACGTTTAAAGCCATCCTAGGGTAAAGAGTTGAATAGAGAAGCCTCAAGGAGTCACACTCTAACTATAACAGTGTTTTATACATAAACCTGCTCAGAAGGAGAGAACAAAGCAACATGTCTATCTTGATCTTGACCTTGGTGGAGAGGAAACAGTTTCCCCCAAGAATTCCAACTATAACTATCTCTCGTGTGGTTTTTTGTTTGTTTGTTTTTGCATTTTTTCATAAACTTTTAAAATTCATGGAAATTTAAAAGCCTACAGAAAAGTTTAGAGAAAAGTACAATGAACAGTACTCTTAAAATTTCATAAACATATACATATAAGTATACATATACGTGTGTGTGTGTGTGTGTGTGTGTGTGTGTGTGTGTGTGTGTGTGTGTAAATGATACCCAAGACTTTCTTTCTTTCTTTTTTTGTTTGAAAGTAAGTTCAAAGTACAGTATTACCCTAAAATACCTCAGAAGGCATCTCCTAGAATAAAGTCATCTCCTATATAATTGCAATATCATTATCTCACCTAAGAAAAGTAGTGATAATTCCATAATATCATTTAATATATAGTTTGTATTCTAATTTTCTTAACGGTCTCCAAAATACTTTTTGTGATTTAAAAAAAAATTCAGAAGTCAATCAAAGTGCATGCCTTGCATTTGATTGTTCTATCTCTTTAGTTTCTTTTAATTTGTGAGTTAGATAACTCTGGATGCCGTGTGTGTGTGTGTGTGTGTGTGTGTGTGTGTGTGTGTGTGTGTGTGTCTCACGAGTGTGCATGTGTGGGAGGGTAATTACTTCTTTTTTTTTTTTTTAGTTGGATTATCACTCTTGTCACCCAGGTTGGAGTGCAGGGGCATGCTCATGGCCACCGCAGCCTTGACCTGCTGAGCTCAGGTGATCCTTCCGCCTAGGCCTTCCAAGTAGCTGGAACTACAGGTGCATGCCATCGCACCTGGCTATAATTACTTTTTTTTTTAAGAATTCAGGCCATATAGAATTTCTATATTCTGTTCTAGATTCTGGATTTAATCAATCATTTCTCATAATTGGATTCAAGTTAAATATTTTTGTCACTAACCCTTCATAGTTGATGTTGCTTCTTGTGGTTTTGTAGTCTCAAATTCATGCTACTGTACAGTGTGGGAGGAAAAAATCAAATAGAGAACTAGTAGTGCCCCCAGGCAATTGAAGTCACAGAAGCAGAAACTTTTTTTCTAGAGGCAACCAACTTTAACCTAGTTTTCAAAAAATCCTACAGAAAAAGTTTCAAAAAATATGAGCCCATAAAAAAATAAAAGACAAACATGCTAGGAAAGTAAGAGCCAGGAGAAAACAACTAACAACAAAATCACACACTCACAAACTTTAGATATTTGAAGTATCAGAAGCAAACTATATAGTAAATAGATTTAATACGCTTTCAGAAATAAAACAGATGTCTGAAAAAAGGACATGAAACAAAAAAATTTTTTGAGGTATCTTTGAAATAGATACCTCAAAAATGTGGATGGAAAATATAGCTAAAACTAAAAACAACATATGAGTTAAATAGTATAATGGTCAGAATTAAGAGACAATTAGTGAAGGGAAAGATAAAACTAAAGAAATCAGGTAGAATATATTACAGAGAAATGAGGCTTTAAGAATATAACTCTAGAGAAAAGGAAAATATTGGAGTTCTAGAAGGAGATAGTAGGAAAAAATGGAAAAGAGACAACAAAGCGATAATGAATGAAATTTTTTCAGAACTGTTGGAAGACACCAAATTCCAACAGGACTTTTTTGAAAAATCACTCCTTCGCATATTATAGTCGAAGTTCAAAACACCAACGTCAAAAAAAGGAACGTAAAAGCACCAAAGATAAAAGGAAAATCACCTCAAATAAATAAAAATTAGAGTTACAGCAGTGTTTTTAACAGCATTAATGGAAGCTAGAAGCCAGAATATCATTTTCAAAGTACCAAGAAAAAAATGATCAATCCCAAATTCTACAATAAATAAAAGGAGCTTTTAAAAATAAGGGTAAAATAAAAGACATTTTAAGACAAACAAACTGAGCATAGATCCTCACACACACACAAATTCTGAAGGATATAATAAAGACATACCAAAAAATGAACCCAACTGAAAGTCTGAAGTGCAAGAAGAAATGATGAGCAAAGACATTTATAAATAAATATAAATATTGATCATATAAAACAATAACAATAATGGTTAATTTGTAGGATTAAAAGACAGAATAGAACTAAAGCATTCAACCAAAATAACATAATAAGATGGAGAGGGAAGTGATTTAATACAGTCTTATAATCTTGTATTTCTTCAGGATCAGGCAAAAGGGTTAAGTTTAGATTTTATTAAATATTAAACATATTTAGCTTAACCTCAGAAGAACAGACAGATGATATTTTCTTCAAAAACTAGTAGAGGGAAGAAAATTAACAAAAACAAGATTCCCTCAAAAAACAAAATCTGTTGAATTGCATGTTGCCAGACTACACTGTGTGATTGTGTTATCCATATCACTGAGTTTTTCTTAAATAAAGATATAAATAAGTTTCTTTCAGATCCAAGTGCTAAGAACATGTTTTGTTTATTTGGGGAGGTCTTCTTTATGGGTAAAAGGTAATTTTGTACCTATTACATTTCATTTTTGGTTTTGCTACCAAAAAGCCCAACCTCATCATTGACCTTCACTTTATTATGTAGGAACTAGTGTCCTTTACATCTTTGTAACTCCTCCTTTCCACCTTCATCATACAACATGCATTTTTCTTTTTCTTGATCTTGATTTTTGTGTTCTTGTCATCGGTCTTAAATGCTCTGTAAAACAGGTTAGTAACCATATAATTGATAAAAATATAAAATGATTAAAGCAAAAAAAGATTGAAATCTGGGAAATGGCAGCAATTTCTTTTGTTCATCTGTCTCTTCATTAGTGTCAGTATAGGAGTGTGGTATGGATTAATCTATCTCTTTGGAATCAGTTCATCCAAGGTTGGAATTACAAGCAGTCTGTCTATGCTTGGGGTTTTTAATGGTTGCTATTGGTGCAAACCACCGATAAACCAGGCAAAATCGATTATGAAAAGGAGAAATGAAGACTTCCTACCTCACATTGCCAATACTTTACTCTTGACCTTTCAGGGTTAGTAGTGCTATAAGTCTGAACACAATAAAATATGTATATTCTTCAAGCGTCATTTATGACAAAGTCAGTTTGAGCTCTCAAATAGAAACTGAAATTAGTGAAGAACCTTCCCTCATTTGATGTAATGAAACAGTTGAATTTGTAATAAGACTTTTGTCTCACTTGATGCCATTCTTGTTAAAAATAATATCCTTTCTCAGACCAATCCTACTCTCTCTCTCTCTCTCTCTCTCTCTCTCTCTCACACATACACACACACACACACACACACACACACACACACACACAACCAGTGGAACACAGAAAACAAAAATACAATAAAACAAGATGATGTTTTAGCACTACAATGGAGGTGTTATATGGGAAGAAGGCAACAATGGGGTGACACCCAAAACCAGACTATGAAAGGAAATAGGCCTTGGCCAGCTGAGCACACAGAATGGATAAAAGCAGTATGCAGAAACATCATATAGAGACTCAACTCTTAACCTGTGCTGATTAAAGATAGGAACCCATTTAAGGAAAGATTGTTGCAGTCATGAAGAGAATCCTGTCAGTCACTGAGGTTTGGAAATGGGTGACATAAGAAGAGTCAGTGAGACAAAGTTTGGCAGTAAACATGTGAGTACACTCCAGGGAAGGGATTTCCTGCCCCCAAACATAGCCCTACTGGTCCAAGAGACAGTCAGGACCTCATGGTGGAAATGGATGCACCAGCTAATTATAAGCTCATCCCCATTACCATCACTCTTATTGTTTGTCAAGCAACTTTCTGTTAAATTGGCTTCCTTGCAGTTTGTCTAAGAATGTATTTGCCAGGCCGAGGCTGATGTTCACCTTGTAAAAGATACCTTGTCGTTTAATGACAGCACTGGCAGTCTGATTATTATTCTTCAGCCTCCCTCAGGTACTGACAAGAGTTTTTGCATCTTTAACATCGAGGCCTCGACCCTGATCTTTGGGTGCCTTCATCGTGGAAAGTAGCACTTCCTGTGACAGCTGATCTCCCTGGGGGCCTTTTCCACAAGTGTTGACAACAAGTAATCATTTGATGAATAATGAGGATGACGTTGTTCCAGGGAAACATATTCTCAAGATGCTCCATATCAGAGATAAGGATGTTCTAGATGGCACAGGGATGGGCTCCAGAACATCGATTCACCTTGCCTATTACATGGCCCATGGGGTTACCGGCTATCTCATCACTGTCTCCACAAAAGATGAGACAGTATTCTGCCCTTGAGAATGCCCCCTTCTATTCCCCCCACTCCCCTCCCAGATACTTGTAGAGGGTCATAGAAGGTCTTCCACATGACTGGGCCACCCAAACT
The DNA here is from genome assembly GCF_000164805.1 of Carlito syrichta. Taxonomy (NCBI): domain Eukaryota; kingdom Metazoa; phylum Chordata; class Mammalia; order Primates; family Tarsiidae; genus Carlito; species Carlito syrichta. The sequence goes on from NW_006989749.1 coordinate 26,885, forward strand.
CCAGAAGGACGTACTCATCTTGGCTGACCCTGACACCACATCACCTAGGAGAAGTCCTGAGATGCTAACTTCCACCTAGCTCTTGCTGCTATCCACTCAGAACCAAAGAAATCAAAACTTTCCCCATTCTTTAATTGGGTCTTTATTTCAATGCCAAAAGGAAAAGTATGGTAGGGTAACATAGGGTAACACCTTTTTCCTGGCTTCATCTCTTCTTATCTAAATTTGGAAACTGTTCTAAGGTTGAGAACTGAATGTTAATTATTTTAAAGGATGTAAAGTTTCCACTGAAAGATTACTTACCAAAATGGTAACATTTCAAAGTTTTTGCGAGTCACTGTATTTCAACTGGGAAGAAGTGTTAGCAAGACCTTGACTGTATCTGAATCCGGTAGTGATGAACGTCTTAGGAAAAGCCTCAGTTTTTGAGTACAGCTCTTTCCCCTACTTTCCATACATGAATAAGTTAAAGTTCAAAGAGGCTAAATTACTTCCCCAGAAATAGTCAGTGGCAGATTAGTATTAAAACCCAGTTCTCCAGATGCCGGTCCAGTTCTCCTTCTGCTTCCTCACTGAAATACAGTGTTGTAAATGAAGTTCTCAGTTTTACTTTTAAGGTGACCTCAGATCATAGAAGTATACGCTACAGTTCCTTAGTTATTTTCCTCACTCCTGCCCAATACAAAGTCTCTTCTTCACATCTTGCATGCTCCAAATTTCTGCACCTTGGAGCTTGGAGCCCATATCTTAGTTTGTCTCCTTGCCCAGATTTTTAACCCAACATGGTCAAATATAAATACTAGCAAATTCTTCATGATATTTGACCCTTTCTTCCTCTCCTCCCTTACCCAATGGACAATATCACATCCTTGGGCTCAAGTACAACTCTTGTTGGGCCTAAGAGATGCGTGAACTCTCTAACATCTCAATCAGTCAGAGAATGTTGATGCTTCCAAGGGTTCTGTTGTGCTCACGGACCACCAATCTGCTTATTTTGGAGATATAACCGTATCTGTGAGGGGCCATTGTCATATCTGCTGGAATTATCAGTATCTTGGCTGGGAAGCATATTTATATCTATTCAGCACCATTGTCACATCTGCTGAAGATTACTGTCACATCTGCTGAGTACCGCCCCTGATGTTTGCATCCTATGGGATTCCAAAGCTGTGTAGCATTTGAAGTAAGGTTTGAGAAATTACCTCTATCCCGGTTAGGTGGCACATATGTATTGTAGGAAACTGTGGTGGTGTCAAGACAACACTGCGTCATACCCCAAAGCCTTGGGGAGTTTTTAATGAAGCAGCTCTTTTCACAATTTACTTATAATCCCACCTCTTTATGGGACTCAGTGATGAATTACTGGAAATCTGGGCAAGGAGACAAACTAAGATCTGGGCTTCAAACTCTGTTCAGAATCTCTCCTTCTGGAGTTTTATTAATGGATCAAGTTGACTTTATTCTTACTTCAGGGTCAGTTTCTTCTAAGGTGGCTTACTTTTGGCACACCTGCTATTACAGCTGTCATTTATCAGTGCTTATTACATTCTAGGCCCTGTGCCAAGAGCTAATTATGCATCATTTAATTCTCACAACAGCCTTATGAAGCAGGCACTGTTATCACCTCCCCATTTTTAAAATAAGAAGATAAAGGCTTAGAGAGAACAGATGACTCTTCCAAGTCTGCACAGCTAATAAGTGGTAGACCTGTGGGATGTTGGCACCTTCCTCCACCTCATGCTGTGCAGCCTGATGCAAATATACCCTGGGCAAGCCATGACCTGCCCATCACATGTAGCAGGCTACAGCTGAATTCCAGGGGTTGACATAAATAGGGCTCAAAGTAGGTCTCTTCATGGAAATATTGCTTAAAGATTAAATTATGAGAATGAAAGATCCTGGCAAGACTTCTCTGGGTTTAAGAAATTAAACACTTTGGAAGGAGGCATTTTGAGGACCTCTATGGCCCTGCCCATACTCAGCTGAGAAGTCCTCTGTGTTCCAGCACCAGCATCTGGGAGACATGGGCATGGGGCAGAGGGGAGCAGAAAGAGGATCTTTAGCAGAGTAAATGTGGTACAGCAGAGTCCCAGGGCAGGTCTCAGTGGGCCCTTGTGTGACATCCCAGTCAGTAGCAATGGAGATTTTCTAAACACACTTTAATTTGAAGATATCAAGGCCACTTCTGAAGCAGAAGGCGATTTCCTCAACTGTGAATCGGTTTGAGTTCTGCCATACCTTGCAGTTGGGGTGGAGGCTTTTCTACTAGGCATGTATAAGGTCTTTGTGGTAGAGACACTCAGACTGCCTCAAGTCAGGGACGCTGGTGGCTAAGGAAGCCAGGAAAACACAGCCCTGGAGGGGCCTGTGTAAGTGAGAAACTCTGAGACTCTGACCTAGGGCTGAACTTTTCCTCTGGGAAATAGATCCAAACACTTCTACAAGCCCAGCAGCCATTCTAAGCTGCAGCCATTTTACGTCCCTCATGTGCCTTCTGCTTGGGTTTCTCTAGTTTCACTGTTTCCCTGCCAAATCCCACACACTGCATTCCCCTCTCTCTGTCCTCTACCCACTCTACACACAACAAGGGTAACACGGGCTAGTGACGTGTTCATACTATCACACATGCATCACCACTAGTCACAGTTGTAGTGCCAGGTCTCTTCATGCTCAGCCTACAGCTGGTGACTTTTCTATGTTAGATCAATTCTTGGTCCAGTCAGTGGCAGAAACCCGTCTGGCTACTTTGTTCAGAAAGAGGAGTCCTAGGCACCTAAGCATTTATTGGTCTCCTTTTAAACAGAAGATTACAGTCTTGAAAATTCAGGTAATACTAATACAAAGTGATACATTTATATTAATGCTATTTTGGGTCAATGCAACTATTGTTTAGGTTTCTTTTTTCTTTTCTTTTTTTTTCAGTGAAAGGAGAATCATATTTCAGTACACTTTATCCTCCAAATAAGTGACTTGTTCTGATATGCAGCAGATCTTAGAAAGAAAATTTCTCATTGAAGTATCAGTTCTCCTTGTAACTTGAAGTTTAGGGGTACAGGTTGGAAGTTGTCCCTCAGAGCCTCTTCCTGGAGAGCTCTGGGGAGTCAGCCCCGGCTCATCTCAAAATCCAGCTCCATTTGGTGTAATCATCACAACTGAAAAGACACCACTGGATACTAGCAACTTCTCCATTGCTCTTATCCCAATTTTAGCTCTTTTTACCTTTGTGTTTATGGGTAGCTTCCCTCAGTGAAATGGCTTTTGATCTCAAACAATCATAAACCAAATTCAAGCAGTGATTTGCTTTCCCTCTTGTGATTGTTCCCTAATATCCAATATCACTTCTTCCTTCCAGTGCTAGCAAGGCACAGGACCTCCAACTAAAGATGGTGCTGCCCAGCCTCCGCTGCAGCTATGGTGGTTGTTCCAGTCATTGTAGGTCATGAGCTGGAGGTAGCAGGTGTCTGTGGCCTTCCAGGTCACATCCTGTCCTGGATGCTGTGTTGCTCTCCATCATCTAGAAGGTTATTGGCTTTGTGCCCTCTCTGGGAGTTGCCTCAGCTGAAAAGAGTCATCTTGCCCAAGCTCATGCCCTTTCTTGGAGCAACTCGCAGCCAATGACTAGTCTCATCCTGGCTCTGAAGGACCCAGCTTCAGTCTCCACATCAGGTCAGCTGGATGTCATGACTGTGCTGCAGCTGAACTTCCCGCCTCCCAGTTCTGCTTCCTTCCTTTCCCCCACAGATTGATCAACGGAACACCTCGAAATACACTTCCTATACACAAATCTCCATCTCAAAGCCAATTTCCTAGGGAACCTATCCTGCAACTCATCTTTAAAAGAAAGCTATTTACCTGCCTCCCTGACTACCTTTCCACAGGTTAGGACAGGAAAAGGGTGGTGACCTTGGACCATGTGGATGAGGAGCATAGGTTAAGGGGTGGGTGAGGAGCAACAAGATAGAAAGCACTTGGGTTAAAGTGATTCTCTGCATGGACTCATGGTATCCACAAACCCTGAACCACTGATCACCTGCATACTTCAGCCTATGGGGTGAGAGAATAATAAACTTTTATCTCATCTAAGTCACTCTGTGTTTCTCTATCAAAGCACCCTAGCCTTTACCCTGGGAGCTGGGGAAGATGTGGACAGCTGCCATCAGACCATTTGGGACCTTGTAGAATGCAGTAAGGACTTTATCTTAAGGGCAATATGTCTTTGCTGTATCTCTAGGCATTGTGTATGATATTAATTTAAAGAATGGACCAAAATCTAATTGCTTTCTCCTTAGAGCATAGCTGCCTTAACATGACTTTTTAAAAAATGTGGCCCTTAAATTTAGTTATAATGATGCAATTAAAATAATTTTTTGTATCATCCTGACAAAATACAAAATTGTAGATTTCAAATTAATAAAGCAGAATAAGAAGTCCATGTATTCTTTTGGAATCTTATTTGAATCACCTTTTTTTTTTTTTTCTCTCTTCACTGGAAGTAGATTTGATTTTTCACTCCAATCTGGCAATCATGAAGAATTTGAGTGGAAAATAGGATTATGCTGAAAATTCCTTGGAGGAAGAAATGCTTAGTGACTCTCACATATGACCAAAGCACAGTAATTAGAGCCACAAAGACCTGAAAGTTTAATTCTTTAAAAACTTCTCCATAATACGTGTAACCACATTACTTTCTTGGTTTAGACAGTAAACTAAATTCTTGTGTTTTCCTATGTAAGATAGAAGCAACAATGTTTTAGCAAAATTCCCAAATTATTTTTTGAAAATCAAATAGTAAACAGTTTTTCTGCTCGGATACTCAATGCATCTTTTGACAGTTTGTTTTTTGAACACACACGTAATTATTCAGCAAGGTGGTCTAGTTTGGAATTTCAGTTATTGCTATCCAAATAAAACACTCCTTTTCCAGAAATCAGCAGACTGTACTAACTGTTCTTTCAAAGCCTGGATGAAGGCTATATTGGGAACCTGAGCCATGTCATGAGTACTTTCTACTGCCTTTTTCTCTGAAAGCTGCTGGAGCAAACAGAAGCTTCTCTAATAGAGCCTCAGATTGCAAAACAATCCCACATCCACCAACTCCTCAGGTTTCAACCATTTTCCATTAGTCCTCCATGAGTGTCTCTCCCAAGATACTTTACAGACTGCATGAAATATGTCTTTCCCCTTCCATCTTCAGGATCAGAACAGGCTAGTTTTCTACGAAAATATATATGCTGCACTTATAGATAACCTTCTTTCCTCAGAACAGAGGTCCTCGACCAGGAATGATTTTGCAGTGTCCTTCTCCCCATCAACCCTCAGCCATTTGGCAACATCTAGACATATTTGGTTGTCATAACTAAAGTATGGTACTCGCATTTAGTGGGTAGAAGCCAGGAATGCTGCCAAACATCGGATGATGCACAGGACAGAATTCCCCCATATAACAAAGTATTATCTGGCCCAGAATGTTGGTAGTGCTAATGTTGAGAAACTCTGCCTCCAAGAAATTTGAAATTGTATTGCATACTTTCCCAGTTAATTGGCTACCATATATAAGGGAGAACTTTAAAAAAATGGAATTATCTTTTGAAGGGCAGGACCCTTGTAGTATGGGCTTCCCCTGCTAGGTAAGTGTTCCAGGAACCCACTGGCATCAGTGCACCAGCTAGCATTGTTGTGAGAGTCTGTGTTTGGCTTCAGTGAATTTTTTTTGGAGATTCTTTCAACATATTTGCCCGTTTTATGATGGGTGATTTACGAGTGCACCTGCCCACACTGCACTGGGTATTCAGCAGTTTTTGACCAAAAACAGCATAATCCCCATGCTATTCACCTGATCTTACCCCAATCAACATTTTTTGTTTCCCTGGATGAAAAATTTCTGCAAAAGGAAGCATTTTGCCAATGTCAAAAAGATGAAACAAAAATGACAGGAAAATCTACAAGGCCATCAATATTGATGACTTCACAAACTGTTTTGAATAATGGAAAAGCATCTAGATAGGTGTATTGCAAAGTACAGAGAATACTCTAAAGTTGACTGAAGTTTAAGCATGCAAGAATAAATACACAGTCTTTTATAAGTAAATCCTGGGTTTTTTGGGTCTCCTTTCATATGCTTTGGATTTTACTTAGGAGCAACATTTGGAAACAAACTCTGTCCCTTAGATTATAGTTACCATAATTAACAAATAAAAACACGGAAAGCCTGGTTAAGTATGAAATTTCTATTTGTATAAAAAAATTAATGATTATCCATATGAAATTCCAATTTAACTGAATATCTTGTATTTTATCCAGCAACCCTACCTTAGATGGAGACACTTGCTTTAATTTCTCACTGGTAGAAACTAATCCAAACTACTTAATTCAAACCACTGATTTTAGTTGGAAAAAGCTCACTTTTTTAATGTTACTGTGGCACAAAAATAAAGCAATTGTCTTTCAGAAAGACCATATTACTATGAACACAGCCTTAGAGTATCATAAGTTCATTTTTTGAAAATTATACTGATCTGATTTTTGTTGACACTTATGTGATGTGTTAATAAACACTTTAATGCTGTGTGTGCCCTACTAGAGACTGTTCACATTTATCCTGGGCCTGGGCCCAGTTTGTTCTAAGCACTTACTCAAGACACAAAAATTAGGATCTTTCTTTCTTTTTTTTTTTAATTGCTGGAGCATCTGTTGACCTATTTACTCTCAAGATAAAACCAAGTAGCTACTATTTAAGAAGAATCTAAATAATTAACACTTACAATCAGACAAAATCCAACATACCATCAATATCACTGGAAGAAAATTGACAATAAGGCTCCAAACAGTAATATTTCGTAGCAATGTGTGCTGTATGAATGAGCCCCAGGCCAATGGCTGGAAGACACGCCTCCTGGTTGAGATTCTGCAACCACTCATGCTTGACCTCTCATTGACTCTCTGATCTTTGGTTTTATTCACATTTTGCGCCCTTGAGGCAGATGAACTCCAAGACTTGCATCCTTCAACAGAGGTCTAGCCTTGAGGTTGGATTTGAGTGAGACTCTGGGTCATAGCCAAGTCCTACAGATAGGACACACATAGGGGATAGTAGTGGGGGTGCCTGCTTCTGAAGGGGTTGGCCTTGAACACCTACCACCTTGGATTCATGAGGAAGACTAATCCTAGGAGGCACAGGAATGTCTTTGCATGAAACATCACTGTGTAGGCTCCAGGCAACACAAAAGCTACCCTTCCCAGGGCTACACACCACAGGTGTGGGACTGGAACAAGTTGGGACAAACACTACACAGGAGGATTTGAAGCAGAGGGTTTGAAGACTGACTACCATAAAATGTAGTTCTTTTTAACCATGCTATTGCATATGTCTGTGAAATTCATAAGAAAAAAAATGAGCTTAATTACTCCCTGTTAGTATCCAGTCACATTATGGCCAAACGTGGGTCCATGCCAATTTATGGGCTATAGAATTATGAATAAAGGTAAATACTTACTGAGCTACTGTTCACTGGACACCATTCACTATACTTTCTCTCAGATCCTTCTAGGATGCTGATGTCCTTGACTTCATAGTCTTAGTGTAAGCTCATCAGGGAAGGAATTTTTGTCCATTTTGTTTATTTGTGCACCCCAGGCAACTAGAAGAATGCCTGGCACATAGTTGGTGCTCAATCAATGTTTATTGGATAAATTAATGGCATGTCCACTTATTCTAAGCTGGCTCTTGCAATAGTAGTGAGACTCCTTCCTTGGCCATTGCTACTTCAGACATTTTCACAGGGTGATGAGGAGGTCAGAGAAGAAAGAATGTCCAAACTGACTGTTAGTATAAAAACAATCTAAGGGAAAAGATATACCTCCAGAAAGAACTAAAGCAGAGGAAAGTTGACAAACCTGGGCAAAAGAAACCTCAATATTTTATAGCTTTCGGGGGAAAAAACTTCCCAATTCTTTTTCTAGAAACCACTACTTTTCAGGAGAACTGAAATATGTACTTTACTTTAAGAACAATGCCCCACAAACAAAATGTATTCTTGTGCATAATGTTCCAGGTTATAAACATCTCCAACATGCATCATTTCTCCGGAATCCCACAACACCCTGCCAGCCAGATGGAAGACGGATCAGAGTCTTCCCTTATATAAACCAGGATGCCAAAACTCAGGAAAGTCAAGTGCACTGCTCGGCTGACACATAGCACACCCCATTTCTCTAGAATCTACATCTAATTCTTATTCCTCTGTGCCACACTCTGTGCACCCCAGGCAACTGTCTTCACGGTTTAAGGTGTTTTGAAGTTTAGGTATAGTAAAATGTATTAGGAATGACTTAATTTATTCACAAATTTATTCAAGCTGGTAAATTTAAATTTAAAGTATAATTAATTCATAACTGCAAATTTACTTATTAAATTAGCCTTTAACTATATTTTTTAAAAAACTACACATGGAACTACAAGTTGCTAAGCTTTAAGAAATCTATATTACTTTCTGCCAATGTGTGAAAAGATGAAGAATATTACAGTACGAATAGACATATACAACGTTTTCTGGATTTTCTGTTTAGTAGCATTGAGGCACTAAAATAAGTATTCACAAAAGGAGCTAAGAAAAAGGACAAGAAAAATGTACCCTGCCTGAAAATACATAAAGTGCAACTTTTCCCAATCATTGTCATTTTCTGAGCTCTCATTATTATCTAAATTTGAAATTGTTTTTTGTTATTTTATTTGCCATAGTTACAGAATACTAAAAGTTGCAGCTTTGCCCCAGTGAATAAACACTTCTCTAGTCTTTCATCATAGATTTTCTGAGTTTCCACATCAAGCCCACAGGTCATAGTGGCAGGAAAACTGTAGCAGATAAGAAGAAACAAGGGTCCAGCCCAGTGTCTTGCAAAGGTCTGAAAAATTCAGATCTGCATCTCTGAAAGGAACATAGAGATGTTCCATGTCGCCAACATGTGGAAGTGCCTACCTGGTTAGCAGAATTTTGATCTTCCAGACCAGTCCAACATGACATTGATCCCACCCAGAGTATGAACAAAATCTCTTATGCATCTTAGTCATCCCTCTAAAATGGATAAGCTAAAAGATTTCCATTTCTCCATTTTGGGAAAAAAACAAAGCCTTAAGCCAAGAGTGAATGACACTTCCACAAGTCTGGCTTCCAGTTTCAGCTCAGCCATGGTAGGTAGCTCAGGGTCCTATGAAAGCCACCTGCCACATGTGGAAACTGAGGACACTGACTAGGAGATGTCAGATGTGTAGCTGTACATTTAGTTCCCCTCATCTTCATGTCTTATTCAGACCACATCAGGAGGGTCCCAAGTCTGAATGCCCTTCCCTCTGCTTACCGTCACATTTTCCCTGAACCCAGCCGCACTTTAACTTCTAAAGAAAGAGACTTGTAGAGGAAGGTTTAAGACCCAGGATATATGTAGAGCTTCTCCAAAATCCCTCACCAAGTTGCTTTTCATGATAAATACCAGATGCTATAGAGGAAGATTAACTATGCAGACAACTTGCCTGCAAATTATACAGTCATGGTGAGAGAGAGATCTGCAGGGATCTGGCCTTTCATTTTGATTTGGCTAAGGCATCTGCTTCTGTCCCCCCAAGGGAGTAGCTTCTAGCACTTTAGGTTCATTCACATATATATATGCTCCGTGAGGGAATTGCAATGCTGTTTTGGGTTTGTTTGCTTTTTTTTTTCTTTTTTCCATTGCAAGAACTGCTTTAAATTATCTGAGGCTGCTTGTGGCTGGTTGTAGAAATCAGAATGCCGTGGCAGCTGCTTGAGCCTTGGGTTTGAGAAACAATGGTTAGAGAGTTATTCGATCAGGGCAAGAACTGACAGGGCCCTCAGTCGAAGAACTGACAGGGCCCTCAGCCTTAGCAAACAGGGCAGGGTAACTTCTCACCTAACCCTTCAAAAAGCTCACTAGCTTCAAACCAAGCTCTTCTCTTTTTCAATCTCTCCCGACCTGCCTAGTTTGTCCTCTTCCTCTCAGCCCCTGTCCCTCTCATCTCTTTCTTGATCCCTCTCTCCTTTCCCTGAACCTCCAATTCTCTTTGAAAAGTCACAATATACTTATAATATTTAGGTGTATATAAGGAATAATTCAACAGACATTCATTCTCATTATTCCGGTCAGAAGTGTGTTGTTGCAGATTACAGATGCCCCTTCCATATTCCTGTTCTGATGATGTCCCTTCCCTACCCCATTCTCCATCCCACAAGCCAACCACAGCCACAGTGATCTATTTTCCACCCACTCACCTGTAACAGACCAGACCATAAAACTGTAAGAAAACAAACTTGTTAGGCGGGGAACAGTGGCTCACGCCTATAATCCCAGCACTTTGGGAGGCTGAGGTGAGAGGATTGCCTAAGCCCACAGGTTCGAGACCAGTCTGGGCGACTTGGCAAGACCTCATCTCTACAATAAAAAATAAAAAATGTAAATAAAAATTAGTTGGGCATGGTGACATGTATCTCCAGCTACTTGGAAGGCTGAGGCGAAAGGATTGCCTGAGCCCAGCAGTCTGACCTTGTGGTGGCTGTGAGCGTACCACTGCACTCCAGCCTGGGTGACTGAGTGAGACTCCAACTCAAAAAAAAAAAAAAGAGACAAACTTGTTTTACTGAAAAGCATTATATTCCCTGTTCTTATAAGAACCTGGACATTTAATTTTCTTTTTAAAGAAAAAGATGAAGTTTTTCAAATGAACTGTCACAGAAGGAAGAATTCCTCCACCGATCTGCTGGCAGGGTACTACTCCAGTGTCCCAGCACCATCAGTGCTATTTTGCGCAGAAGTCTTCTAAATCTGTATGCATTGTTTGCTCTTTCTATTGTTCTCAAAGTTTCCTTTATTTATTTGTTTATTTATTTCTGGAGTTTCCTCAACTGCTCAATGTTCTTCTCATCTCTACAATTACAGAACTTACCACAATAACATTTACTGCTCGGACGATTTATTCTTGAATATAAAATGCTCTTTCTCCTCTCTCTGCTCTGCACCAGGTGATTATAGTTGACTTTCTCTGCACTATTTCTATTTAAAATATTTAGTGAAAAAGCATGAATACCATTCACATTAGGCTAGCGCATGGGGTCACTGAGAGGGGACTTCCTACCTTTTCCAAGGCAGCGTGACTGTTCTACAAGGCAGAGGTCTTTGGCCTCCTGTTCCTCTTTGGGAAAAGCTAATGGTTTAGGGGCAGCAGAGTCATCCTTAGTGACAGAGTTTCTCCTGACATCCATGGACTAGAAGAAACCTCTGCTCCCATCAGGCCCAGCAGATGTGTCTTGGTAGAGGTGCCCTTGAGGGGGTCTGGCCTCAGGTTCCCATCTGTCAGACAGCTACTGAAAGCAGTGACTGGAAGCCCAAAGAACAGAATGCCTGCTGTGAAGTGCCCACCAAGTGTAAGTCTAGTGTTAGATACCAGTAAGTTTACTGTTTTAATATTAATTATAGTTAACAAAAACACATAGACTGTGTTGTGTAGTATAAGAAACGGGAATAAAAATGTCTAATCAATAGACTCATAGTTCAAAGAGGATTGAAAGAAGGGTTATGACACTGGCTTTAAATATTTTCCAAATTGATATTCTTTTTCTTCTTACAATATGACTATATATTTGGTAAATAGTTAATTTGAAGAATGTCTATGAAGTAAATAGGGTATGATGTAAAAATCATGGGGTTTGGAGACAAACAGAGCAGGGTAAAAACACTCGTGTAATCGCTTTCAGAACAACATATTTACCCTTGCTCTCTCCGACTTCAAATTTCTTAGTGTGGCTAAATAAGCCTCTGATTTTGCCTGTAGTCTTATTTCTCATCATTATCTACTACTTGCTTTAACCTCCTGATATATTGAATTACATGTAGTTCTCAGACTGCAACATGCTACTGCCCTATTCCGCATCTTTACATGAGCTACTATCTCTGTAGGGAACGTCTCCCCAGGACACCTCCCCCTGAGGTGCTTTCCTGACACCCGAGCCCTTTGCAGATGGTAAAGGATCCCACCTATATAATCTCATAAAACTCAATGTATCTGCATTAGCACTCACCACACAGAATGGGTATTACTGTGCCTATCTCCTGAATGGAGGCCATTCAGTTACAAGCGCTACATCTTATTGATCTTGGGATCACTGGTGCCAGTGTTCAGTAAGTCTGATAAATGATAGTTGGATTGAAAGGGATATATCTGTAAAGAGAGTATAATATTGTCTCTTCAAGTAGCTGTGAGAAATAATTAAATAAATGCCACTGCTAGTTCTGCTGCCCAAACTTCTCCTAAGATATTTCTAAAACACAGCAACAAATACGTAGTACATGCAAGGAAAAAACAACCTTGCAACTGTATTTGCCAATTTCAAGATATTATTTGGCTTATGAAATCCAAATAGAAAGAAGATACCAGATGAGCAGTTTAATTGCGAGTCAACTGGTGTCTCTTAATTTTCACAAGTTGTTGGCCACATCCACAGGTACAAATGATCTTGAAAAATAAATCTAAAACTATGCTGTTGTAAAAACAGGTCCACATACATAATGAAGACATCTACATATATAAGATTCGAGAAAAGAGGACCTTTTTTTTTTGGCCTGGAGTCACTCTGGGACTGTTCTGTGGCCTTGGAAAGCTTCTACAAGTGTTCCTGCCCCACAACCCTTCCTCCCCGACCACGGCAAACACTACTGTGTTACTGGCAGCCTCACCCCCCAGAAATAGCACACTGAGTCAGTGCTCCTCGCTGGAAATACATCCCTCTGGATTTTGTTTGCTCATTCTCCTGGTATCCTTTTGACTTTCTGTGTTATGGTTACTCTTGGATGAGAGTTCAAGGTCACTTGACTATCCACACCAACAAAGAGGAAAAAGGCACAGAGATTACATTTATTCACATTATTGTCCCATCCCTAGGATGAAAATCAAAGGTGGAGAATAGAAGGCTGTGATTGCAGTAACAGAAGGCATTATGTGCTGGAAAGTCAAAAGATGGCTATGCCTTATAGATGTGAGGTCAGCAAAAGAACAGCTCCAGTTACCAAGTGGAAGTGGAAGAATATGCAACAGAAAGAGAGGAGACAGACACCTAAGGAAACCCTGTAGGGAGGGCTAGACTTTGTGGTAAGAAGCAAAGGATGACTAAGATCTTGAAAACTGAAGAAGCAGTACAAGTTCTTCTCTTTTAATAGTTAAATATTTGTATCCATCAGTTATAAGCATTGATTATGTGCCTTCTGGATGTTGCTGGGGGTAAGACTTAGCCTCTGCATTTGAAGTAGAAAACCAGCGTGCAGCTTTCAGCATGGGCAACCATGTGATGTGAGTAAAATGCAGTAATACAAATTAGTAATTCCCAAGTATGCACACACAATGATGTTTGGTCAAGAAGTTAACATGCTTGCCATTCTCCCACATACCTACTCAGTACACCCCTTGGGCAGATGTTAGTGTTGCTTCCTCAGCGTCCTGATGAATATGGGAAGCAAGATAGTTCCCAGAGCTGCAGAATGAACCCAGGTGTCAACACCATTTCAAACTCACTTGGACGCTGTTCTTTCCTCATTCTAAGGCACTTCTGTTACTCAAAACGTATGCTTGGCCCCTATAGTCTGCAAAGAGTCTGCTGTACCTACAGCAACGTGAGCAATGGCTGATGCTCCAGGAGGGGTGTCATGAAGTGAGGAATGAGACCAGGTGCATCTCATTTTACACAACTGACAACTGATATGATTGTGCAGGGATAGAAGTCTTATACATGGACAAGTTTTAAATGTTAAGAGAGTTTGCTGTCTAAAGCAGTTTATGTACTAAGCAAAGAATCCTCCAGTAACAAATCTTTCCTTATTCAGATTTTTTTATTTCCTCATGGCAGCACTGTACAGGTCAGGAATTATTTGTTCTTCATTATCAATGGAGTCTATTAATCTGGAAAAGTTATACAATCCCTTATAAACTAAACAATACATGCAATGACTTAAGTTCTGAAAACAATTAAGTTCATTTTATATACTCATTTTTTAAACGTTTCAGAAAATTGAGCCATATCTATAACTTTTCAATTACCCACATAAAAAAAAGAAGGCATGTGAACTTAATGTCTTTACCCCCTAGTAAATTTGGCTAATTCAAAGGAGGAAATAAAAAGATATATCTATTTTTTCTGTTTGATGTAAACAGAGTTTGTTAGAATTATTCCTCAAAGGGATAGTATAAGAAGTGGATAAGCTATAAGCTCTGTTAGTGGGTTTAGAACCATACTAATTTGTATTATGTCAGATCCCCCTAATCTTAGTAATAGGCTGCAAGAACTATGGATTCAGCAACACATATACTCATGTATATATATTTATATATCCTCAAAGTATTTTTAAACATTGTAGATTAAATTGAGGATCCAATGGCTTCCAAGGATGACTGAATCCCAGCAGTGTGGAGGTTTATCCAGTACTGAGATCATGTACCAGAGAGCAGCCTTCCTCCCAAATGTCCCTCCGTATTTATTGTTGTTGAGTCTGAAGAGTCATGTGGTCAGCCAAACAGCTTAGTACCACTTCTGGGGAATCATTTACATAGCTTCATCTTGCTGATGAAAAGATGTCTGAAATACAAAGTTCCATGAAGACAGATGGTCCACATTTTTAGTTGCCATCTGATTGAGTGTTCGGAATTTCGCGCACTCTTTTTTTGCATCACACACCATTATGTCACATTTAATTCTTTTAAAAAACTTCTATTTTCAATTAAGTAGAGACTCATAGAAAGTTGTAAAATAAATGTACAGAGATGTCTCATATGCCCTTCATACCCTTTCCCTCAACTGTAGCATATTCTATAACTATAGTACAAATTCCAGTTTTACACGTACTCATGTGCTCATGAGCATGTGCGTGTGCATGTTCTTAGGGCTGCGCAATGTTGTCACATGTGTAGATTTGTATAACCACCACCACAATCAAGATGCAATTAGATTCTTCTGTCACAGTCTGCATGCCATACTAGGATTCCTCAATCTCCTAAGTTGTTTTTTTAAATGTGTATATATTAAGGATCACACAATGCGGTAAAATTTCATGGGTTTAAACAAATGCATAATGTTGTGAACCCACCATTATAGTATCATACATAACAGTTTCACCCCCTAAATAATCCCATGCTTCACCTAGTCAACCTCCCCTTCCTCCTCCTAAACTCCTGGCAACACTGACCTTTTAACTGTCTCCACAGATTTGCATTTTCCAGAATGTTGCATAATTGAAATGAAATAATTTTCCAGACTCATTGCTTTCACTTAGAAATATGAACTTTAGGTTCATCTACGTTATTTGAGGGTTTGAGAGTTCATATATTTTCATTGCTGAATAATATTCCCTTGTGTTATACCAGTTTGTTTATCCATTCGCCTATTAAAGGACATCTCAGTTGCTTCTAGCTGTTGGCAGTTATAAATAACACTACCATAAACATTCCTGTGTAGATTTTTGAGTGGACATAAGTCTTCTAATCAGTTGAGTAAATACCTAGGAGCAGCACAATTGCTAGATTTTTATGGTGGTCTGGTTTCCTAGGGCTGCTGCAACAAATCACCACAAACCAGGTGGCTTAAAAATAGAAATTTATTATCTCATTGTTTTGGAGGCTAGAAGTCTGAAAAGGAGGTGTCAGCAGGGCCATGCTCCTTCTGAAGGCTCTAAGCAAGAATTCTTCCTTGTCTCTTCCTAGCTTCTGGTGGTGTTCAGATATCCTCGGTATTCCTTGGCTGTCAGTGTATCCTCCACCTTTACATGGCCATCTTCTTTCTCAGTGGATCTATGTCTACTTTTCCTTGTAAGGTCACTCAACATTGGACTCGGATGCTTCCTAATTCAATATTATTTCATCTCAACTAAATTACATTTGCAAAGACCATATTTCCAAATAAGGTCACATTCACAGGTCCCGTGGTGGGACTTCAACATACTTTTTTGGCATGAGAAACCAATCAACTCACAACATAAGGTAAAACAATGTTTAGCTTTGGAAGAAACCATCAAACGGTCTTGCAAAGTTTTGCATTCCCACCAGCAATGAACGAGAGTTCCTGTTGTACCACATCCTTACAAAGTAGTTGATGTTAGTTTTTTAGGTTTTAAATTTTAGTAATTGTATAGTAGTCTCTCATTGTTTTCATTTGTAGTTCTTTACTGATAAGTAATATTTCATATATTTATTTCCATCTATATATTGTCTTTGGTGAGGTGACTCTTCACATCTTCCTTCTATTTTTAAATTGTTTTTTTTGTTTTCTTATTGAGTTTAAAAGGATCTTTGTGTATTATGGACCCGAGTCCCTTACCAGATACATGTTTTACAATTTTTTTCTTCCAGTTTGTTGCTTGTCTTTTCATTCTCTTAATACACTATGTTGTATTTTCATTATCAATCTGTTGTATGTCTTTCCCTTTGCAACTTCCTTTCTGACTCATTGATCACATAGGAGTGTATTGTTTAATTTCCAAGTCTTTGAAGATTTTACTGTTGTTTTTCCATCATTGATTTATAGTTTAGTTCTAGTATGGTCAAAAAATATATTCTGTATGACTTTATTAGAAACTTTTGTTGCGGTTTACTTTATGACTCAGGATAGTCTACCTTAGTGAATGTCCCATGAGATCTTGGAAAGAATGTGTGTTTCATCATTCTTGGGTGGAGTATTCTATAAATGTTTATTAGATCCTGCTGTCTAATTTATTTACATATTTGCTTATTTTCCATCTAGTAGTTCTATAATTACTGAAAGTGGGGTGTAACTATAACTATAATCATGGTTTTTTCTATTTTTTCTTCACTTCTATCAGTTTTTGCTTTATGTTTTTCAAGGCACTGTTGTTTAGTGCACATAGGATTGCTATGTCTTCTAAGTGAATTGACCCATTTATAATTATATAATGTCCTTGTCCTTAGTAACTTTTTTGCTCTGAAGTCTACTTGATCTGATATTAATAAATGTATTCCTGCTTTTATTTCTTGATCAATGTGTGCATAGTATAACTTTACTACCCTTTTTTCAACCTACCTATGTCATCATATTTGAAGTAAATTTTTTAAAGACAGTATATATGAGGGGGCCTCAAAAAAGATGAAATTTATTTATAAAAAATTGTATATTTATTCTTACATGTTTAATCATCAGTCAACTTCAAAATACTCTCCATTTGAAGCAATACACTTAACAAGACACTTTTTCCACTGCTCAAAACGGTTTTTGAACTCATCCATCTTTATGTCTTTTACTGCTTCTGCTGTTTTTTGTTTCACCTCTTTCGCATGGGTGAAACATTTCCCTTTGAGGACTTTTTTCATCCGAGGAAACAAAAAAAGGTGACTCAGGGCAAGATGGGGTGAATAGGGAGATCATGCTGTTTTTGGTCAAAAACTGCTGAACACTCAGTGTAGTGTGCGAAAATGTGTAGTCATGGTAGAAGAAATTAGTCACCTGTTTGCCACAACTTGGGATGTTTCTTCCTAAAATTGTGATGCAACCTTCTCAGAACTTCCAGATAAAAACTTTGGTTGACCATTTGATCTGGAGAAACAAATTCCAAATGTACTACAAGGAGCCCACCCTCCAAAAGATAATTCTGGTTTGGGGGGGGTTCCCCTCATATTTGGTGTTTTTTTCCCAACCTGCCAATTTCTGTCTTTTAACTGGTGTACAGACATTTAGAATAATTATGGATAGTTTAGGGTTTAAACCTGCCATTTTGTTATCAGTTTTCTGTTTGTTCTCTGCTTATCATTCCTCAAAACAGTTTTTGAACTCATCCATCTTTACACCTTTTAGTGCTTCTTCTGTTTTTTGTTTCACCTCTTTCATATGGGCAAAACATTTCCCTTTGAGGACTTTTCCACCTGAGTAAACAAAAAAAGGTAGCTCAGGGAAACATGGGGTAAACAGGGAGGATGGAGCATGGGGATCACTTTTTTTTGTCAACAACTGCTGAACACTCAGTGTGGTGTGGGCAGGGTGTAGTCATGGTAGAAGAACTAGTCACCTGTTTGCCACAACTCTGGACATATCTTCCTACCCTTTGCCTTCTTGTGAGTTACATGGACTTTTTTTTTAAATTACATTTTTACTTATTTAGGGTTTTTTAGTATATAACATTTATAGTTTTCTTAGTGGTTACTCTTAGTACAGCAGGTTCACTATGCTCAAGGAGCAAAATGAGTCCTTCTCAGTATCTATCACTTCCTGATAGATTTGATATAACTTCAAATGAATAAAATAAACCTTGCTCTTTAATTATGCTTCTGAACAACGAAGTACCTTTGGAGGAGGCCACATAGCTATACAAACGTAGCTAGACTTCAGGATGGCTGAGTCCCCATCATGCTGAAGCTCTGGAGTCCATCTTCTTCCAACTGTAAGGGCAAGTCTTAGGGTCCCATCACTCTTCTCTCCAGCATCCCCAGGACCAGTTCTTAAGTGAACTAAAACTCTCGTCTCCACATGATACTCCTAACATAATTGGTAAAATGCAACTTGACCCTGTTATGTTCTGGGGCCAACTTCATTTCCATTTTCAAAATATCGAATGAATATTTAAAGAATATCTGTTTGCAAAGGTGCCTAATTATTAGCCAGCCCATGACTCTTGCTTGATTTCTCTCCTTTATACTAACTTATATTTGACCTTTATATCACCATCAGCAATGCACCCATTTACTTTTTATGAATTCCCTGGTGTATTCTCTAAATTGTTCCCTGTCTTTTCCAAGCCCCAATATCTTCTTCTCAAGATCCTTTGATTTGTTTTCTAATATAACAGGGAAATGTGAAGGTAACTGACTTGGGCTAACTCAGCCTCCCATGCTACCCTTAAAACTTCCTCCAATGACAGAGAGAAGGCACGTCTCTCACCTTCAACACCAGCCCTGCTGCCAGAGCTTCAGACCTCAGCCTCTCAACTCTCAGGGAAATTCCCAGGATCCCATCCTTCCTCTTGCCAGCACCTTCAGGCTTTTGCTCATGACTGGGCAATTTTGTCTTCATATGTATGTAGCTTCACCCTATTATCTTTTTTGAAATCTCTACCTCAAGTCTTCTGCACCTGTCTCACTCTCTCTTACCCTTATCTGTCATATTCTTCATGCTCCTGTGCTGCCCCTACTCTTTGTACCCTTTTCTTCAATAATTCCTTGCAATTTGATTTCTGACAACCTCTTCTATGAAAAATGTTCAGTGCAAGGGGTCAACTGATCTTCTTCCAACGACATTCTGGAGCATTTCCCCACTTCACTTTCCAACACATTTTTGCTTCATTGAACAGAGTTTATGGGTTCATAAAATGCTTGTTCGTAGGGTGTCCATGTAACAACAGCATTCTAACCTCCCTTCCTTGACTATGTTAATCCACTAATCTTGTATTTAGAGAAGGTCAAACTGAGTAATTACATTATATATACACTAAGAATGTTCATCTATCCACTCTTTTACCCTCACTACAAACAAGACTCAGGAAATCCACATCCTTTACTTTCTCAAAACTACACATTCCCAGACCTTCCAATTCTGGTCCTCAAGTTATTCAATCAGTACAATTCCTGATCAGTCTCCAATTAATTATCAAATCCAGTATTCACTTACTTGTTCTCAGATTCCCCACCACAGTCATTCCCATTTCTAGGCCTTCATTCATGTAGCATAGCCCATATAAAATTCCTTTCTCTCGTGCCAATCTAAATCCAATGATCCAATGTACACATCCTTCAAGGTCAGCTGGCATCTAACTTGTGCATTAGGTCTTTGCCAAGCACTGCAGTACATTGAGGCCTTTGTCTAAAACTATATTAGACTTGCTATCTCCTTGAAACAATGGTACTTCCTAATAGTCTCCAGTTATCTCAGATACATGGCCCTTGTCTCGTCAGCTATGCCTCTGAAAGCATGAACATAAGTTTTTATTCCCTGACAGGTTCACGGTGTACTCAGCATTCCAAAGTTATGTAATAGTTTGTTTAATGCTGTAATACTAAACAGATATTATTTAAATAAGTAATAATAGGAATAGCATGGTACTGATACTCCCACTTAGACTGAAACTAGGCTTTTTACTGGACTACTTAGAAGGCCACATAAGGCAGTATGACACAGTGGTTTAGTATAAGCTCTGAAGCCAAACTTCCTGGATTCGAATCCTGGTTTTATGTCACCTTGAGAATGTTAACATCTTTATGTCTTAGTGTCTCTCCTTGAAAATAGGGGAAAATATCAGTACTCACCTCATGGTGTTATTATGAAGATCAAATGAGATATGTTAGATTCTGAAAACAATTTCTAGCATGACCCTTAAAGCTCAGCAATTACTAAACATTCATTACACATAGAATGATAGCAACTCAGAGCTAACAGAATCTTTACTTTGTAAGTGAATGAATGAGCTGAGGAATCAAAGTAGATGGCTGGCTCAAGATACATGGCTAATTGGAGTCCATGTTAAGAACCCATCTCTCTTGACTTCTATTCAGTGTTGGCTTTGCCCTTAAGGATTCTTTGTCTGAAGATAGAATTGAATTATAGAATCTTAGAGTTGAAATGAACACTCAAGAATCCCCAGTTTAATTTTCTCATAGGGGACCACACCGCAAGATCACTTGCCACAAACTTTTCATCTTTACCAACAGCACCATCTCAGATTCTTAATAACCCAGACAAAAAGATGCTAACAAAACTTATACCACGGCCCCCAATTTTCATTAAGAAACATAGGCAGGACAGGAATGGATGTCAAGATCAGATTCCCTGAATTCAGATGATCATCACTAGATGAAGCAATTTTTAAACGTTCATCTTTTGAAAAATAAGACTTCTTTTTCAGGGAAAACATTGTCTGGAATAGTCATTATAAAGTTGTGATTCAGGCCATCCCACACATACATGAATGTTTTGCAGATAGTATTCTTCCTGGTAGGAACCTGAAATTAAGATTTTGATGAACTCTGAACAATACTCTATCAGCCAGGAAAAAGCACAGGGTCCAACTACCCATACCAGGAATACTTTCTGAAGGTTCCAGATTTTTGTTTGATTCTCTGGAACTGTACTCAGCCTGGTTGTGCAATCAGTTATACCAGTGTTTTTTAATTCAATCTAGCAAATACAGACTCTCAAGTGGAATTGCAGCAATAAAAGATTGCTGTTAGCTAGACACAAATAAACTTGTGTGTAAGGATTCTTTCATCAGATGCAATGGTATGCTATCTTCTGTTTCAATTCAACACTAGGGAAGAGGTTTAAGTTATCTTTAATGCAGATGAAATCATCATTTGTAACAGCAGCAGTAAGGAAGAAGGCCAAACTGAGCATTACATTATGAGTCCACTAAGATTGTTAATCTATCTACTCCACTACAAACAAAACTCAGGAAATCCACAGTATTTGTGTGTGATTATTTTAAATGCCTGATTGTAGTATATAGACTCAGCTTTATGGCTTGGGATTTTTTTTTTTTTTTGACCTTGCCTTTGTCAAGCTATAGCTTGGCATTTTAATCCTCAAAATAGGGGAGGTTCCATTACTTGAATCTGGAAGTTGAATCACCTTCTTTATATCAAAGTTTCCACTGATCCCAGGGACACACCGTGCCTCCTTTGTGTTTCTGCAGCATTTTATTTACATCTCTAGCCTTACTGATGTCAATCTGACTTATTACACCCAGCTGTATTTATTTCTCCTCTGCAGACAGTAAACTCTTGAGTAGAATTCATGTTTTATGTGTCTGTATTCTCTCACAGTCTCACAGTGTCTTGAACATAGGAGCTGCTCAAGAAATGTTCTGAGATTTAGTTTTAACAGTACATATGCAAAGCATTTCACTGTTATAAAGTATTATTAACGGACCTGCATCTTTGACATATCTTTTTCATTTCCGAGAACTTTTGTTTTTGAAACACGAATAAAAGACTTCAGCAGATCAGCACTGTAATCTAGATGGCTATGTAAACAATAAAGCAGTGCCTAGTAAATATTTGTTGAATAGTCATTTTACGAAAATTTGCAGTGGTTTCTTATGAGTTTTGGTTGTTTAAGGGAACCCAACCATCTCAGTGAGACATAGGAAAGAACATAGAAATGTAAGGGGGAGGGCATCCAGAAAGATAACTATGTCTTCCAGAAAAAAGACCTATCACCCAAGTTCTGACTCTGGAACCCAGCAGTTACCTGGATCATGACATTTCCAAGACCAATGCTTCTTCTTTAACAGTTTTTCTACAAAACTATCAGGTTTAATGTTCAAGCAACATTAAGTCCATGCCCATTAGGCCCACAGACATAACTGGCAACATGATTTCAGGACCTAGCCCAAAATAAAAATGCAGGACCCCGTGTTCAAAAGTTGTTAAGAATTTCAAGACTGCAACAACGGAGCATTAGCTGAATAAAGAGCACTTCTAAGCCCAGAACTTTGTGTTGCTGCATAGGACCCACACCCAGGAAGGTAACCCTCTTCTGTTTTCTTTTTGTTTTCTTTTGAGTTGGAGTCTCACTCTGTCGCCCAGACTGGAGTGCAGTGGCCACTCCCGGCCACCACAGCCTTGACCTGCTGGGTTCCGGCGATCCTTCCGCCTCAGCCTTCCAAGTAGCTGGAACTACAGACGTGCGCTACCACGCCAGGCTAATTTTTTGATTTATTGTAGAGATGAGGTCTCACCAAGTTGCCCAGGCGAGTCTCGAACCCGCGGGCTCAGGCAATCCACTCACCTCAGCCTCCCAAAGCCGCGTGATTACAGGCTGAGCCACCGAACCCGGCTCCTCTTCTGTTTTCAAGGAACTTTGGATACAGCAAAAAGCAAAAGGGTTACAGCTACAGTTCAAGCGTGTACAAGGGGGTCCGGAACCCAGAGGCTCCCAACTTTGTAAAGCATCCCAGGGAAGGCGACAGTGACAGTTAAACTCACTTTTGAGAGAGGAATTGAATAGTGAAGAGAGATATACCAGATTGAAGGTGCAGCCCTGAGGGTGGGCAGATTTCACCTGACCAATTTCAGGAACAGGGCAACAACTGAGATTAAGACCAGAAAGGCAGGCTCGGGTCTGGCCGAGTGGATGGGAGAAGGGGCGGCACAATTGCTGAGTGACAAGTGCGTGCCAAGTCTTTCCCTCGATGTCATTTTAAACACGCAGCACAATCTTGCAAATAAACCTCATTTTACAAACAGGTTAACGTAGGCCCAGCATCGCATGTTCAACGGGCCTGGAACACAGCAGGTATTTCAAGAGTTCCTGGCGAGCCCGATTTAAGGCTCAGGACTTTTAACCCATAGACCAACAGGCTCCCAAAAGAGCTTCTAAGCCCCTACGGGTCCTCTCGCCCCTCTCTCGGCAGCCCAGCCGCCGCGTTCCACGTGCCGGAAATTCCGGCAAAGTACTTCCGGGATGGTAAAGGTCGGCCCCACAAGATGGCGGCCCCCTTGGAGCTGAGTTGTTGGGGCGGCGGCTGGGGGCTCCCATCCGTGCATAGCGAATCCCTGGTAGTGATGGTGAGGCCTCGCGGGCCGGGGCAGGGGAGAGGGACAGGCCG
>NW_006989749.1:50666-61873 GCF_000164805.1 Carlito syrichta
CGCGAGCCCCCGGAGTGCAGACGTCTCCGCGGGCGCCGCTGTGGTCGGCCTAGCTGGGCTGGCGGTGACAAGGCCTGATGCGGGGGCGCCCGTGTCCTGAGGTCGCGCGGGGCTGGGGGTTTGGGGGCAGCCTGTCCCGGCGCCTTCTGTCTTCGAGGCCCGGCCGCGACAGCGTACTGCTCTGCTGCACCGAGCGCTGTGCACTCGGCCTAAAATGTTTTATTGCAAACTCTGTTTCAGGCTTACGCCAAGTTTTCTGGGGCACCCTTGAAAGTCATCGTCATAGATGGCACCTGGAGAGGTTCTAGAGGTACAGTGTGAGCCTTCAGACACCCCTTTCTGCCCTCTTTTACGTTCTTCTCTTTTTCCGTTTAAAGCTACCACTTAATATAGCTAAAGAGTACTTTCAGGTTTAGTTTCTTCCCCGACCTTGGCAGTCTGCTGCTTATGGTTTGATCGTTCTGAGTAACACCTCCGAGTGCCAAATCAGTGGAAAGTATGAGAGGTGAAAGTAGTCTTTAAAACTGCTCCTTGTGAAACTGCAAAAAAACAAAAACTAAGACAAGCTTACTCATTTTGCCCTTCCAGTTGAGCAATTGGTGTAGTTTTTAGTGCGTTGGATACTCTTTAGAGGTAATCACAGTGTTAGCTTGTATGTAGACTGTTTTTTTGTTTTGTTTGTTTGTTTGTTTTTTAATTATAGGCGATGTGCCAATTTTGACAACTGAAGACAACATTGTTTCTCAGCCAGCAAAAATACTAAACTTTTTGAGAAAACAGGTGGGTGGTTCCTTTTAAAGAAGTAAATTGTTGATCCCTGCATGTTTTTATACATATACATATATGTGTATGTATATGTATATATATACATACATTGTAAAGTCTTGAGGGTTTTTTGTTTTCTTGTTCAGAATTCTTTTTTTTTTTTTTTTTTTTGCCATCTTATTAGACAATTGGAGATACTTGGGATTTGGTTTAAAAAATAGTTTTGAGAATCACTACTGTAAAACATGTATTTTACTGTTATTTGAAAGTCGTATGGTAAGTTATAGTCAGTTTATGTTTTCATGCACTTTGCCTGATTTTTATTGAAATTTATCTGTAAGTAGATTCGATTTAGCCATTTTCGCTATTGCACTTATTGATAGGATTGTCAATTTAGTCACACAGTAGCTGCACATTTTGGGCTGGGTATTACCTCCTGTGTTCCTACCAACTGGCCATTGTCTATTTTTAAAAAACATTTATCTGATGGTAGCAGCTTTATGAAATAATGTGTCTAAATGTTTTAACAGAATGCATATAGTGTATCCAAATGTGTAAACATGTAAAGATTTATGTAAATACAAGTTATCATTGGTTTTTGCCAATACTGCACTTTTTCAAAATGTGTCAATAAAATTTGGAATTTTTCTAAATTGGAAAGTTGTTTTTTTTAATGGAGAAAAGCTCAACCAACCAAAACTGTTTCTCTCTTGTTAAAAACGATAGTCTCTTTTACTTATTAACACATTCGCGACCAGCAAATTTTTCTCTTTCCTAATACTGAGAACCGGTGAAAATAAGAAAAATCTGAAGCTGGTTGCTGCAAACTTCTGTCGTTAAGCACAAGTGAAATGGTATTTTCTAAATTGTCACCTTTTTCACAGTATAGCTGAAAGTTGCAAACATATCCAGTATTTGCTTCAAACACCACTCTGACTATCATTCTGTACTTTGTATTTTTATTCGGACTGTAAACAAAAAGACAGTCTTCCATGATGAGATAAATTCACGTCAGTGGCAACCAGAAGCAGAATTTGGAATGACATAAATTCACAGCAACGGCAACCAGGAACGGATTTGGAATGACATAATTTTCACATCAGCGGTCGTGAATGAGTTAAGTTTGTGCTACATGCCATGCACTGAACTAGGTCATTAACAAGCATTGAAACAATAGTAGCTAATAAAAATACATAACTAACATTATCTTTATTGTGTGCATGGTGTTATGCTAAGAACCTTATGTACATTAAGCAGCAGTTTTCACTGGGTTTGTATTTCTCTTTTCCCCCATTTTTAATTTTATGTTTGCCATTTATGAGTATAAATAGGAATTTTAATTTAATTAGCGTCACTGTCTTTGGATGCTCTTTGGCTTCTGAGTTCCTTTGATTTTATATTTTTAATAGAAATATAATGCTGATTATGAACTCTCAGCAAAACAAGGGGCAGATACATTGGCTTACATCGCCCTCCTGGAAGAGAAGCTTCTCCCTGCAGTGGTGCGTGTTCTTAACTATTACAGTGTTTCAGTGACCTAGGTGAAAATGTACCTATTCTATTTAGAAGAAAAGCAATGAAAAGGGCTAAAGAAAAGAAATTTCACTTATATGTTAATCTCAATTCTTTCATATTACTGTGAAACTGGATTCTGTTAAACTTTTAACTAGTATGTGAAACAGCAAAGAGAACAGTAATGTCATTTTGGAAATTCTTTGTGAGAGGTAGATCTTTTTGTTCCATGTATAGAGCTGGGTGAACTCATTCATTTATTCAACAGATATTTATTGAGCACCTGCTATGTGCCAGGTTTTGTTCTGGGTGTTTGGGATATAGCAATCAACAAAACTCACCCCTTTAAAATAATACCATTTTATCTTGAATCATTCTGACTAGAAAACTGTACAGTCACTTTATGCATAGATATTTATGAAAAACTCTTGCATCGATGGAGTAATATTTATTTTTATAAAAGAACATACTTGTAGTATTTTTTTCCTCTCCCTTTGCAGCTTCACACATTCTGGGTTGAGACTGACAATTACTTTACTGTGACAAAGCCATGGTTTGCTTCACGAATTCCTTTTCCCTTGAGTTTGATTCTACCTGGAAGAATGTCTAAGGGAGCATTGAACAGGATTCTCCTGACCAGAGGACAGCCCCCACTCTACCACCTCCGAGAAGTGGAAGCACAGGTATGGTCTGGATCACTTTCCAAGCAAAGGTTCTAGAGGGAAAGAGCAAGAGAGCGGAAAAGAACTGCCCTAGAGATGCCTACCTCAAAAGTCATTTTAGAGCATCTTTCCTGCTTTTTAGATATAATTTCATCCTTATTAGATATACAAAGATGCCAAGGAGTGCCTAAATCTTCTGTCAAACAGATTGGGAACATCTCAGTTTTTCTTTGGAGATACGTGAGTACATTTCCCTTAAAAATAATTTTGATGCTTTCTATATATTTAGTGAGCAATTATTTAAAGCAAGTCCTCTTAGCCCCCCAAAAGATAAATTTTTCATGTAAAAGATTTAATGGGTTTTTTTATAGGAAACTTTTTTACTATCAGTGGTAGTCTAACATTGACTTAATATGCTGCATTTGTGAATTTAAAACATCCAGAATTGCTTCTTCTCTTCCTCTAGTTATTGACATTTGGGAGTAAGAATCTATAATTCTTATCTTCGTTTTTTTCTAAATAAAATGAATTATTAGATTATTAAATAAATTGTTTAATGAGCAAAACTCTAGTTGCATTATATTTGTAAACTAAGTTGTTAGAAAAGGTCAAGTTTACTTTCAAGAGATTACATTATATACTTCAGAATTTACGAATGTATTTGAAAAAAAATTTTAAATGCAATCCCAAGTTCATTTTTTATTATGTGCTTTAAAAATATCCTCAATTTATTTCTAGGCCTTCTACCTTGGATGCCTATGTTTTTGGTTTTCTTGCACCTCTTTATAAAGTACAGTTTCCTAAAATTCAGCTACAAAAACATCTGAAACAGCTTTCTAACCTGTGTCGCTTTTGTGATGACATCCTAAACAGTTATTTTAGGCTTAGTCTTGGAGGTAAGCCAGCTTTCTTCAGCTAATGTTTGTTTGCATAATCTCCCATGGATGTATCAGCAAAATCCATTACCTACTTTAATCTTAAAAGTTTGTGTATTATCTTGAAATACTGGTTTAAGCACTTTAATAAGTTGCATTTTTTCCACCTTCATTTTTGTTCCCATGTGTTAATTTTTATTTAAATGGAGAAATTGATATTTGCCTTTTATCTGTTCCTCTGGATTTTTATCTTTCTTCTTGCCTCTTTGAAGTGGGTCATTTTCTTCTAAAAGACTAAAATCACAGGTATTAAGTCCCAGCTGAAAAATAGTATTTGTCCTAATACAAATGGGCAGTTACCTTAAATGATTCTTACCCAATGCTTCTAGCAATTTCCTACATGAACAGAAATTCAGAGCAGATTGGTTTTGATGAGGTACACTCCATTGATTCCACTCCTTGAAAACTGGTTGCATCATTCTGGCAGTGTAGTAATAGAGGCCACCTGTCACCTAGGACGTACTATGCTGAGAGTGTGGCCTTGTGCTCGTGTTTGGGACACTGTGTTTTTGTTGGAAGATTTGACTGCAGTTGTCCTTTAAGAAACAGAAGCTCTAAAGATAGCTGGCTTAAGTGGACAGTTTTAGTTTCTTTATGGTGGGTTTTGTGTTTTGTACATACAGGTTAGTTTGGGAGTCATAAAATTAACATTCAGCCTTGTTACTTTGGAGCAGTTGTTAGCAAACTTGACTACGTGACATGAAAAATTTTGAGTCTTATTCCAGATTTATTAAATTAGAATCTCTTAGGGATAGATCCCAGGAATCTGTATTGTTTAAGTCCTACATTTGGAGGTTTGGTGGGCAGCTCTGTAGGAGTCACTCCCCCAGAAAGTCATCCAAATAGTTTTGACCAAAAACCTTTCTGAAATAGGTGGGGAAAAGGTATAGCTTAAATTTGAGAAGGAAGTGAGAGCTACTATGCTTTTACTAATTAGCGGCATAACACTTGGTCAACAGCATCTGCCTACTGGACACATTTCAGTTCTTTTGTCAGGGTTTGGTTTTGGAGCATTACTGTCTCTCTTAACTTTGCCTTTGAACCCAGAATGATTTTTTCTGTTTGCTTTTTTGGGTAGGATGGGGAACTTGAGAGGGTGGGTGGACTCAAATTTTTTTCAATCTAAACAGCTTTAAACACTTTCAGAATTTCCTATCTTTCTCTGATTTCTGTCTTGGCTTCTTAGGCCTCTCTCCAGCTGGACAAGAAACAGTAGATGCAAATCTGCAGAAACTCACACAACTTGTAAATAAGGAGTCCAACTTGATTGAAAAGGTCAAGTTTACTTCAATCATTTTATAGTAGTTTAGTATTTTATTTTCTGCAGCTAATATTGTAATTTGGGTAATACATTAACTTTACCTTTCTCATTTTTTCAAGACTTTACTTTTCAGAAAACTGTTTATACTTTTACTAAAGCTATATGTAGCATACTATTTTGAGGCCAATAGTGGCTAAATTACTTTGGTGAAAAGATCAGATAATGGTATTGGGTTTACTTTTACCACATAGTTTATATTTAAATTAAGAAACCCAAATGATTGGCTTTAAAAAACAAACACAACAAAAACATTTCTTGCTTGCTTCCCTGTGTCTCCGAAGGTTGACTTTTTTGACCTTATGAGCACCTGGCTCATCCTTTCTAATAACAGTACCATGATCTCTTTTTCTTTCTTCCACATGAACTGTTTTATTTTTTCTCCTTCCCCTTGCTCTCTGTTCTCAATGTAGTCTATAGTTTCACCAGTGTAGATATTTTGCCACTTTAGGGTCACGAGAAAAATGTTGGGGAACTGGATAAGGGAGAGAACCAACAATAGAAATTGTTGTTCAAAGGTGATTCTAATTGGAGAAATACAGGAGGTTGCACATTTTTTCCCAAGTATCTGATAAGCTTGCTTTTTTTCTGATACATTTGAATAATACTTCATTATTTTACCAATTAATGGGGCAATGAGGCCTAATGATACTGGCTGACAGTTTTTGAGGTCTGGCGCTATGCTCTGTGAGCTTTCTGTGCGTTATCTCATTTAAACCTCACAACAGCTCTGTGTAGGGAGGAGGCCACCCATTTACAGATGAAGATACTGAAGCTTTGAGAGTAGCTTATGTTCACCTGCCCAAGGTCATTCAGCTGGCAAAAAATGGAAAGGGACTGTGACCTCTAGTCATAGGACTCTAGTATGAACTCTGTGGTTAGAACTCTGTGGTTTTTCTGCTCAGCAGTCAGCCTAGCTCATGAATGAGATCAGGAGTCATTCCGGTCATACTAGTAGTCAGGCTTGGCACTGCCATTCTCTGGGATGACCTTCTGGTCTTTTCGTAGTATGTCATGTGTTATAATTTGTGAAGTGAGTAAAACTGGGTGGTAAAACTGTAAGAGTTCATGACTGTTGAAATATTGGTGAGCTTAGTTAAAGCCTAGTCTGCCTCAATTCCTAGCTGTCCAATAAATCGTGAGAGGAAATATATTCAGTGTTAAGTGTGGATAAAGGAAAGGTCACCTGTTTGCTAGGTGAAGGCTATCTAATACAGTTTCTATTTTCTGTATATGGCAAATTCATGACAGATATGGAAAAGGAACTATAAAATACTTGCATGTGCAGATGGTGAAACAAAGAGGCCTTGTATAGACCACTTTGTATTCTTCCATCTCAGGTTCATCATTCTGTAAAGTTCCCGACCTGTTTCCGTCAGATGTGTCCCCACTTCCACCCCTACTCAGTCATGCCTGCTCATCAGTGGAGATTGTGTGGGTCACTGTTTGCTACAAGACAAAGAGTATCAAATCCTATTTGCCACCATTGTTCACAAATTGAACAGAAAATCGAGAGCTTGAAAAAAGAGTTATGACTGAGGAACTTAGTACCCTACAAATCCTGTTTACCTCTACTGAAACATTTCCTCTGTTCTTTATACAAGCATCTTTAGGAGATTAGAGAGAGTTTCAAATGTTTTGCACATATGCAAAACTTGAAAAAAGCCTGCCTATCAAGTGGGAAATAGCATACAATTTTGTTTTTGATGGTAGCTACCTGCAGGTCTTGTATGAAGTTAAGCCAGCCATGAACTCAACACAAGAACCTGAATCTTGCACTTGGTTTGTGGTGTATTCTGATTAAAGATAGTTTTCTAAGATCTGACTCAGTTGTAAATAATCCCTGTCCTGGTGTGTTCAGGGTTTCTGATGTGCTTCTCTTTGGAGTAAATCTGAACTTCTTGGATATGTTCTTAGTATGCTTCGTATTAGTTTATTTCTTTAAGTTAGGTTTACAACTGATCTAGCATTTGGAAGACCTCTGGATTAGGTTTAAAACAGTTGTTCCCAACCTATTTTGGCATCAGGGACTGGTTTCATGGAAGACAATTTTTCCATGGATGGGCGTGGAAGGATGGTTTCAGGTTTCAAGTGCATTACATTTATTGTACACTTTATTTCTATTATTACATTGTGATGTATAATGAAATAATTATACAACTCATCATAATACAAAACCAGTGGAAGCCCTGGGCATGTTTTCCTGCAACTAGATAGTCCCATCTGGGGGTGATAGGAGGCAGTGACACCCAAAGGGTGTTGCTTATGTCCAGTCTACACTGTAATCCAAATTACTCTGTAATTTTTGTTGCTGTCACTGCAGAAAACTCTGCATCACAAAGATAGGATGTTGGAAATAGAAGCAGGGTTTCAGTGCTAGTCTGATGGGAGGCGGAGCTCAGGTAGTAATGCTAGCGATGGGGAGTAGCTGTAAATGCAGATTAAGCTTTGTTCCCTGGCCTGCCACTCACCTCCTGCTCTGTGACCTGGTTCCTATCAGGCCACAGACTGGCACCAGTCCATGTCCCAGAGACTGGGGACTCCTGGTTTAAAAAATCCATCCTTCTTTCTGCCTCTTCTCGTACCTTCCTTTGATCTATGTATTCTTAGCTTAAAAAAGATTGTCTTTTTGAGTAGAGTATAGGCCACTTTCATTGAGGCAAAGAGGCACAATAATAGTGCTGCAATAAGAAGACATGGGTCCAAGTTTCAGCTCTTATACCAGCTTTAACCTTTCTTAACCTCGTGTCGCTTCTCTGTCTGCCTTCTCTCTATAGTGTGTTGGTAATATTGAATGAGGTAGTAACATGAACATACTTTGTAAATATAGAACTTAGTGTAACAGAAGTATTTTACACTGCTAGAGGACCTCTTCAACTAAGTCATGCTATGGGTGAGTTCAACAGAATATTTATTTTGTAGAATTACTATAATCTTGTGAAGGTAACAAGGATGAGCCACATTGCTTTTTTAGATACTAAGTTAGCTGGTATTTGAGGTATGACATTTAGAATTCTTGAGAGATTATTTGCAAGAAAAACTCCAGAAACATATGGCTCTGTGCTCTTCTGGGCTATAGTTTGGATTGGGAGGCCACAGTCCACATAAGTGGTGCCATTGCATTAGTCAGATGTATCTTTTGTACTTTCTACAGATGGATGACAATCTTCGCCAAAGCCCTCAGCTTCCTCCTCGGAAACTGCCAACGCTTAAATTGACTCCAGCGGAAGAAGAAAGTAATTCCTTCCAGCGGCTGTCACCCTAGCAGTCATCATGCTCGTGACCCAAGTCAGATGATTTTTGCAGTAATCTCTCACACAGGATGTGTGAATGCAAAGAGAAAATACTGTAATTGGTATAAGGACGACTCTAAAACAAAAGGAACTTTCTATGACATCTATTTTTTTTATTATTAGGAAGCTTATATTCTAGTTTGGCAATGTATTTTAAATAATATCAAAGTGAATGCTATTGAACTAAGTGGGTGGGGGGAAGAAAACACATTGTACTGTATACAAAACAGCACTGCCTTAATCTTGGCAGATTTTTGCCTTTGGTTCACATGCTGCTGACCAAAAGCTATAATTCTGTTCTGAATGTGCACTCTTAATTTATTTACTTAGTTAATTTATTCAGTTTACTAACTTAGTTTGTGTAGACTAGTCTCAACACCTAACATGTGGCTCTTTGGCTGAAGCTGTTTTCTTCTGTTTGAAAATCTGATGCCTATTTTAGGAACTAGGAAAAAAAATTACTTTCATAGAAAAGCCTGCTTTTAAAAAGTGATGAGGAATGTGCTTTTTAATTATGCTCTCATAAGTCTAACCTTTTGGGGGTTTAGTAGCACATATATAAATATGAAAGACAGTTATATACAATATTCATCTGATGATATGCACTTCAGTATAACATTAGTATTTGCAGTGTGTTCAGTATAGAATAGCAAGGGCTGTTTTAATTTACTGGGTGAATGTGGCAGCTTTAGACCTATGTCTTTGTACTTCTTTAATTCTTGTTGTCTTTCTTGTATTGATTCCAGGAGAACTGATTGTATTGGTCATCGTTATTAAGCTAGGCTGTAAAATCTTATTGAAATTTGCCAGTTGTTAGGCACTACTCAGGAGAAGTCCATGGCCAAGGTAATAGAAATACCTACTGTGCATCTGGTCCAAGTTCTCTGTACTCAGCTAAGGCCAGTATTCTTTTACAAGAAGCTTATCATGTAATCAAAAGCATTCTGGCAACCAATTATTTTCCATATATTTTAACTACAGTTGAAGGAGCCAAAGGAATAAACAGAGATAGCAGATTTTTAAGAATATTTTCTGTTTATTGGTTGCTGAACTGTTAAAGGATTTCCTGGGTGGTAATTTTGCTTATAATAGAAATTTGCTTATGTTAGTGGTTGAGATGCTTCTGTTCTCCTAAAACTACTTTGGGGTTGTTTTTTTTTTAACTATAGGACCATGTTTTTGATTCATATCTTAAAAGATTACTATGGTGCTCAGCAAATCTTATCAAGTCCTGCAGAAGCCCATATGTTAAAAAAAACAAGCTTTGTAGTCAAGAGACTCATCTAATTTGAGCTGAGTGGAACTCAGCTGTATTTGACAAATTCCTCCAAATTTGTTCTACATTGAGGTAGCTATTTATATAGGAGTCTTTAAGTCATTGTAAGTTGTCTTTTTTAGGGTTTGTTTTTTTGTTTGACGTTTTAACTAAATGAGAAACAAGGCAGTCTTCAAAATCTTGGTCATCTTTTTGGATGAATTTAGGGAAAGTACTTAATGAATTGTACAACAATTATTTCTACAACAGCTGTGTGTAGGGTGTGTGTGTGTATGAGTGTGTGAGAGTGAGTTCATCTTCAAAGGCAGGTTATTAGATTCTAGCAATCTGACATCTGTGAATACTTTATATTGACAATCATGACCATGAGGCTTTATTGTCCTTTAGGATGAATGTATATTAGAGAAAGGTAGTTAGCACGTTAGTCAGACATCTGTTTATGCTTTAATCAGGGCTAGTCATTTGCAATTATGATTTATATTAGACCCTTCAAAAAAGCATTTGAAATGACTTACCAGTTGTAAAACAGGACAGTTATAACTAGTTTTTGAAAAAAATAAAAAATCCATAGTAACACTAACAGATTCTAAAATTGAGTGGTAAATTTAACCCCAAGTTTCTCCCTGGGCAAAGTCAAAAGATAATGCTAGGTTATGTAAATTTTTCTTTCAAGAAAACAGTGTCCATGAAGAAGAAAATGTGTTGAATGTTTTATAAGAATATGGAGCTCACGTTCTTAAACTACACAGAGTTCAACCAAGAATCATACTGTAATATTTCATGTACTAAGTTTTCATCAGAAGAGGTCCTTTTAGAATAACAAGTATTTGTCTTGTTTAATGGAATGAATGACAATAAATATGATTTATTTGCTTTGTGGTCAGCCCCGTTTCAAACTGCCTATAGCCTTGCATTATAATGTATAATCCTTAATGTTTCCAGACTACCTTTTCTAAAATGCAAAATGTAATTCAGATGACAATTTACATATTGAGTAAAACTCTTGGAAAGGAACAGGTGCTCAGACTAGACAGATGGCTTAGGCTCAGCCTGTCAGGGTATGTTCTGGATAAAGTTTGAATGTGTCGGGATAAATGGTCCACAGTCTTAAACAAAATACTGAGAGTCACTGTCTTTTGGAACTTGTGATGAAGGATAACATGATAAAAGCGAATATCTTGTGTTTGTTTTTTTGGTGGTATAGGATTAGACAAGTTGGTCAAATAATCCCCTCAAAATGAAGACCCTCATCAATAAACTGCCATCAATCATCCATAGAACTGAGTACTTAACTAACTCTGAAGAAACTGTCAGGAATATTGAGGGTGGCCATTCCTTCAAAACTGTGTTTTGAGCATACAAAGGGTTGACATTAAAAAACAAATTTCAGCCGGGCTCGGTGGCTCAGCCTGTAATCCCGTGCCTTTGGGAGGCTGAGGTGGGTGG
>NW_006989750.1:0-2346 GCF_000164805.1 Carlito syrichta
ACCCAGGACTTTATTTTTATCAGCCCAATTTAACCTATAATTATACATTTTAAAAATAACATTTCTTCTGATTTCCCTATATAAATTATATATCTCAAGAAAATAGGCAAAAGACTCTTTCTAGGGCTGACATTAATAATAATAACTTTTCTTTGTCATCAGATGTCTCACTTCCTCTGTCTTAGAAACCATGGATATCATTGAAGATTTGAAACTCATTTATTCATTCTTGTAAAAATTACTCAGTGTTCATGTGCCAGGCACTGTGCTTGATGATTGAGATTTTGTGTTCAAAAGCAAGGTAACAAAATAGGACAAGGTGATGGAGAGTGATCTCTGAAAGAGGTAGTCTCTGAGATCGTATTTAAGCCAGTGCCTAACAAGAGGAGCAGCCATGTGAAAATCTTGAAACAAGAGGAGCAGCCATGTGAAAATCTTGGAACAAAAGTTCTGGGCAAAGGAGAGCCCTGAGCACCCAACACAGAGGTAAGACTGGAGTGTCTCCAGGTAAGAAAGGTGGCCCAGTGACTCTAGTAGAGAGAGCCAAGGGGAGAAGTGTACAAGGCCAGACCCTATAGGATCAAGCATAACTTGACAGGGAGGTGAGATTTTGGTCAAAATGTAATGGGGAAACCCTTGAAGAGTTTTAAGTGAGGAAGTGGCATGATCTGTTTTTATTTGTAAAAGATCATGCTGGCTGTTGTGGGGAGGACTGATTGCAAGGTGCAAGAGTGGAGGCAGGAATGCCCTTTAGGAGGCTTCTGGACCATGATATGCTTGATGGTGGTTTGGACCAGGGTGGTCTTGGGGTGGTGGTATGGACAGACTGGGCCATATCTGAAGGGAAAACTAGTAAGCCTTGTGGAATAATAGGATATTAGGGTAAAGAAGAAAGAAATGTAGCTCAGATAACCTGACCCTTTTCATCATATTCAACCCTGGTTGAAAGCAGCCCACAGGCACACCAAATTCAATAAAGCATTGTTGTTTAAAATATCTTTCCCTCACTTTTGTAAATCTGCATTCACTACTGGAAAACAGATGAATGTAGCTGAACTCAGTTGCCTCATTTTGGCTGCTCAGAACACAACTTGCTTGAAAACCACACAAAAAAAGAAGTTCCCTATTAGCCCTTGCTTTTCTTAGGGGTCTGAATGACTTTTTCTCTATTTAAACTTTCCAACAAAGGATAGGGGCATTTATCCTACCCCTGGTTCTAATATAAAATGGGAATATTTGAGTTTTTTCATTTTTCTGTATCTTTCATCCAAGAATTGGAGCTATTAACACCCACTCTACAGAGGTTTTCTAACAATAAAATAAAGTAATATGCAATCTGGCAGATACATGAACTTCAATAAAATATAGCGATGGAGGTGATGATGATCAATGTCTCACAAGACAGAGGTGGATGAAGCCGACCTGATTCCATCTGAGCTTGGAACCATCTAGTTCCATCTAAGTCTCTTCACTGCCAAAGACCCACACTGCAACTCAAACCTGGGTCCATAAAGAATATCCCAGGATTGGGTTCATCCAGGGCACCAGCTCAGGTTGACCAGGTAACCTCTTTGTGTTAGTGCATTACTTATTCCTAGTTCTTTAGTGAGGCATGGGAATAATTTTTGAAACAGTAGCAAGAAATAAAAAGTTTCTGATAAAATAATGAGCCTTCCTCATTTTGAACTCTTCTTTGATGCTTGCCACCTTCCTCCCATTACAACTCTTTGTCCACCATTGAAAATGCCAGTGTCCTCAATTTGTGCCCAGCTGGAAAGAGAACATTGAGCTGAAGAGTGCACAGAAGCAAAGAAATCACA
Source organism: Carlito syrichta (assembly GCF_000164805.1). Classification (NCBI taxonomy): domain Eukaryota; kingdom Metazoa; phylum Chordata; class Mammalia; order Primates; family Tarsiidae; genus Carlito; species Carlito syrichta. The sequence continues at coordinate 1,821 of NW_006989750.1, forward strand.
CTGAGATGGTATTTTCCTTTATGAGACATTTTAACAATCATAACAGAGAGAATGTCTTATGAGCTGATCATCAGTTTTAAATATGGAAAATGTTTCCTAGCTTTGGAGCAGTCATTATGCCCTTATAATATTTGATGTCACTAACAGAGCAAGTAAGAGGTTTGTCCTATATAAATAACATATTTAGCATAAAGGAGAGAAAAGGAAAAAATAGGATTGCTTCCTAAATCCTGGTATGTACCAGGAGTCCTGCACATTTGGTAAGATGTTGCATTCTTGATCTGGATGCCTGACTCTTACCCCTCCAATTTATTCTCTTTTTTCCCCCAAAATATCTTGCTATTTTTGCATGGTTTTAATAGCTTCCTTTATACCTCTAATCATTTTAAGCATACTTATTTGCAGTTTCTAGCAGATTGTTCTATCACCTGAAGTTCTCAGAAGTATAAATCTGCTATTCACTTTGTCTACTCTTACTCATGATTTTTAGTTTTGTAATGTGTGGGCGCACCCGCAGCGGGTTTAT